>NC_073337.2:4692500-4942500 GCF_027580225.2 Misgurnus anguillicaudatus
CGGCGAGAAAGGGATTTTACCCTTCTTGTTTGTCACTCGCTTATAAACTGTAATCATTTTAGTGCTGCTTACCTGTGATAAAAGATGTTGTAAACTGAATAGTTCTGGCTTTAAAAGATGATTGGATGAGTCAGGTTCAAAGCCATTATACTGATACACACACACACACACACCAGTGAATGCACAACAATTAAATTGAACAGTGAGGATCTGATTTAGTAAACCACCTATAGTTATGTCTACCCAGTCTCACAAGGTTTCGTGATATAATCACGTAATTTTTTGATTCTTTTCGTGATATTATCGCAACTTTCCGTGTTTTTCGTGATCGTATAACAAATTCCTGTTTTCGTGTGATTATCACGTATTGGTTACTCAACTGCTTTTTCCTATTTTTAAACAATTGTCGCTTTGGATTAGTGTTAGTTTTGGTGCTTGCATTAGAATGTCACTTAATATATTTGGTTATAGTATATATAAAATATATATACAATTTTTTCAGATTTTTTTTCAGATGTCACCTGGCGTTAGGGTTAAGGGGGTCGCACACAGGATGCGCAGCGCTGCGCCACGCCATTTTAAAAAACACACACTGTACACACACACTGGCGCCGACAGGTGGCGCCTGTCTGCGTCGCCCAGTTACGATTCAGGAAGTTGCTCAAATCCCTGTCGTGCCACAGGGCACCACTCGCATAGTTTAACATTAAATGACATCATATTTGTCCCAAATCATTAATGATTAACATTGGCTGCTAACGTATATTTTGAATTTTGAAGTAGACGCTATCTGACGAAGCTCGCGCTATTTAATGTGCACTTACGGTTTACAATACCTCCGAGTTGTCCTAGACGCGATGCGGCACGACGCTGAGCTGTGCGGTCGTTGTGCGACCCCCTTTAGAGTTGGGTTTGGGTAGGGATGTCATTTTATGTAAATCAAACCGTAAACCGAAGCGACAATGGTACGAAAATAGGACAAAACAGTTGAGTAACCAATACGTGATAATCACAAGAAAACAGGAATTTGTTATACGATCACGAAAAAACATGGAAATTTGTGATAATATTACGAAAAAAGAATCAAAAAATTAAGTGACTATTTAACAAAATTTTCGTGAGTTATGTATAGAGCCATCATTGTGAATGACCACAAATGTGTGTTATTTTATCAAACATGGCTTTTAGTTTAAAAGTCACTTTATAGTTTTATAAGTTTTGTACCTTTTCCATTTAATTTTAATTTTTTTCATTTTTTGTCATTTAAAATAACAACGAATATACCCAAAAGCCATGGCCCGTTGACCCATCCCACAGTTCAAATGTGCAGTAAAATGAATGCGATGGAAATAGCGTCACCGTACGTTTTCCCATATGGCACAACGGCACGATTGAATGAACGAATGTGCATTGATTTAATTTTTTATTGTTTATATTAATTAGGATTTAATTGTCAAACATATTTAGATCATACACGCGAGTTGGACACAAACTGGAAAAATATTAGCAGCCCTTGAATTATTCTAATTTTATCAACCTCGTTTTAATTAACCTCTTTGAATAATTAACCACACATTATTATCAAATGAAGCAAATAATTGAGGTGCTGGCTCAATTTGTAATTTGACGATTTTCTACCTTTTTAATTCACATGTTTCCCACTTCCAAAGGAAGGAAAACATTTAACAGTAATGACCTTAATGAACACAGACTGCTGAGCGGAGACAGCAGAGTTTTTCCGGATAACACCGTATGTAGTCGGTGAGCGCAGACAGACTGGTCTTTCCCAAGAGGAGTTCACAGTCTGAGAGTATGTGTGTGTATATTGCTCGCTCTCCTCTCACAGGAGAAGCTGATAGGGCTCAAGGGATCTTTCTGGAATATCTCTACATGGCCCACTATGGCAGAAAGACAGGAAACGGCCTTTCATTGAGACACATGGGGGAACCGATGTCAGAATGACTCTTTCCACAAGTAAGTCTGCAGCAATCCGTTCCTCTGGTCTGCAAGGCAAATCCTCTTCCTTCATAACCACCTTGGGACCAGAATTACAGAAATTTGGAGAAGCCACCATTTCCCTCGGTGCCCACTTTGTCTTTGTGTCCAGCTACTAGCTCTGCAAAACCACAAAGAAGTCGTCGGCCAGTTGGCATTTAGGAGGTTTGGTATTAAAACGCACGACATGTGGCTTGGGTGACCCCGACGTCTAGCTACTTGATACACAGGTGCCTCAGTATCTTCAGCTCTGGTTCTGTGTGTGGCACGATGACTGTGGCCTTCCTCCAAGATGCTTCATCATAAGTCTCGCTCTTTAAGGCGGACGTTTAACTGCCGCACAAAACCGAAGTGCTTCACTGCTTTTTCAATCATTCATGTGACAGTTAGCAGCCAATGGTGGCTAATGATTTTCTGTCATGTTCAGCCTGCGGAGTAACCGCCGTATTAAATATCGGCGAAGGATGGACGCATCAACCACTAAAATGGCCCCATTCCCAGGGCTATCAAAGCACAGCTGTCCCAAAGTGAATGAAATATTCTGCCACCCATACTTGCGTGAGTACAGTTTTCTTTTGATCAGTTATAGGCCTGTAGCTGTGGGTATAAGTAAAGTAAGCCTTTTAAACTTTTTGGGCAAGCTGTGTTGTAAAATAAAGTTGTCAGATATAGCAACCCATGTTGATTTTGTAATGTGTTATTAAAAAAAATGCTGTTTTATATCAGGTTATGGGCCGAACCTGAATGTCTCAGAAATGCAGCATCTACATGTGTCCAAGATGTGATGACTCTTTTTCACATCTGGTGACATTTGATATTATTACCAAGGTTTAAAATGAACACCCGTCAACGTGCCAAATTCTGGGAAAAATCAGCTGTGGCAGGAAACGTTGTCCGGTCACTAGCCTAGAAATAAATTAGAATAAATTGTTAATTTCTGGATATAAGGCTCATGTAAGCCAAATCTGCACAGTTTTAGCCCAAATACTCAAATCATGAGTCATCATGGTATACATACAGCATTATTGCACAGTATCTGTGCATCTCTGGTTTACTTGAACAGACCCACCGCTACGCAACAAACAACGACACACTAGACTCGAACATAATAATGTGGCGATACTTAGCTGGGGTTTGTAGCCCCAGCGTAAAAAGGAATAAGACCAAGAAAATAAGAGCAGAAGTTTTAATACCAAATGGCAGACTGGGCATGAATGGCTCATCTATCCGTGTGTCTCAATCAGTTCCCAAACTCCCTTGGTCGTTTGCAAGGCCTTGGGCACTTGTAAGGTCACTGTCTCACTATACAGTACATTGGGACACTTGAAAACTTATTTTTCGGTGACGTGCTTATTAAAACAAGACGTCACCATTGACATTTAGTGCGTCATGCAAAAACGACATCTCTCTGACTTACTGGTTAGAGAACAGTATGAAAAACACGTAAAAACAAGTCGAAAAAACAAAAACAAAGATTTAAAAGACAGTGTTAATATAGAAAACCGATTTAGTATATTAAAGAGCACCTATTGTCCGATTCACTTTTTCACATTTCCTTTGGTGTGTAAGTGGATGATTCTCGCAAAGTTAGACTTATGAGGTGTTATGGAAATTTTTAATAAAAAAGTAAATGAAGAGTTTCGTTGCAAAACGAGATAAATCCATTTTTTTTAATTTTTGTCAAAACATGTTTATTATTATGTTATCATGTTATTATTTTGTTTTATGGTGCTCCTTAGCTGTATTTTTTAAGTTATGAAGGTTTTAAATCAAAACAAACCAACCGCAGTTGAATTGAAATTAATTGGAATGCACAACCAAAAAACGCCATTTCTGAACAATTAAAAAACGGTGGTTATCTCGTTTTGCAACGAAACTCTTCAAATGCAAAGTAAGAGTATAAAAATAAGAAGCATAGAGTTACAAACATCTCTTCATGTACTATTTTGCACATGATTTCAAATCATACAAACCATTTTAATTTTTCTAAATAAGGGTAAAAATTGTCATTACCGCAATCTGTCCATGACTGGATTTGGGATTTGAAATATTTATAATTAAAAAATCTAAAAAAGAAAAAGCTTCAGTGCATGTTATACTATAAACATTTACAGTAAAGAAAAATGTGGTATTTGGTGATCATTGGTAAATGTAAAGACAATAATAAGGAATATAAATGTATTCAAGAAAAATTTTCTCATCCTCCGCAACAATTTTCAATCATTGTTTAAAAGGAACTAACATTTTAAAAAAAATTGACTGTGACACTTAAGATGGCTACCAGGGTAGCAGTTCTTATTTTTCTCTCCAGATAAAAGTTGAAATTTTGTTTGTCATAGTACCTACACAACTTTTTAGTTCTCATTACAGAAACATGAGTTTGTAAATGCATATATTTAATGTAATATCATGTTGCGGTAATAATAATTTTTGTAATGTAAATAATTCTATAGGAAATGTTTTTTTAAATCTTCTAAAAATAATGATTATTCTAATTTCAGACCGTAATCTTATATGTGCAAAAAATTTGCTTCAAGGCCTTTAAAAAAAAATCTGATGCTGAAGTCTGGTTTTCGTGAGAATCACCCAAGTGTGTATGAGTCCATGTTAACAATATGCAAACGGTACCAACCCCAAATTAAACGATGACACAAGTTATCGTCTTTAAAGTAAATCTCTTTTCTTAAGGATGAAAGAGGAAGGGAGGTGATGACAGGACAGAATTTTGATGGAATAATATGAAATTCAGAATTTATAATAATAATAATAATAATAATAATAATAAAATATTTATAAATTAAAATGTGACATAGTTAATCTAGTTATTTTTTTTCTCTTTTTTTTGGCTAGTAGAAGTTCTGAGTGGCCAGTAACTTAAAAATCTAGTTGCCAAATTGGCTAGCAAGTAAAAGGTTAGTTTCAAACTCTTATTATTACAATATTATTTTTGTTTAAGCATGTTATTTATTTACTTTATTGTGAATTAGCACAAATGAATTCCTGTATTTTCTGGTTGTTTTTTAAAAAAAAAAGAGTTAATTGTGGTCAACATACAGTATCTAAATCTAATGGTGGCCTAGTTTTGCACAGCACAGTATGAATGTTGACCAATCCATCCAGCTTTCGCATCAGCTTAGCTTAGGTGATTTCTTCTCTTCTAATGACCAACTTTGGCTAGAAATCATTTTTCCTATACTTTTCAGCCAGGTATGAGACAGCTGATAAGATATACCATCACCAAACAAACCAACAGTACGAAAAACTTCCACATACTTGGTCAGCAACTTGAGAAATGAAGTCCGTTGATTTTCTCCAAAAGTTTATTCCTTTCTCAGGATGTCACTCCTGCACCTGAAAATCCCGACGCCGCCTTGATGTCTCCCGTATACCTTATTCATGGCAACATATGTCGGGCCCGGCTTTCCCCACACATCAACATCGTTTTCTGGGCGCGCGTCTCTGCAGGCACCCTGTCACTCGAGTGCCACAAGTATTTATTATTCAAACAACTGTGTTCCTGTATTCTGTTTTTTTTGGAGCAGAGGAGGAGCAGAGGTCTGTGTTTGGTGTTTTGGACATGCTCAGCTAGCTTCTCTATCAGTGACAGCTCCACATCAAACCTGTCCCTGCCAGACTCCCCCCATTAGCCCCACAGCTATGTGTTGAGCGGCCGCCTCTGCAGTGCACACCAAAACTTCTGTTGTGCTTCAGCTCTTTGATTATACAGGCAATTAAATGGAGAGATTCGATGCGTGTTTTTATGTTTATGTCTCTAGAAAAGCAAATGAGTGCATTATCGGTTGATATCTTAAGAAGAAAGGAGAAAATAAAACAATATCCCGAGAATAAAATAACAGCTCTTGGTTGGGAAAAAAAGTGTCACTCATTCGAGCATCTTCTACGTTTCCTGAATCCACACACACACACAAACACGCACACACTTATATCCAAGCAGTCTTTGAGGAAAAATCCTCTGCCTATAGCCCAAATCTAGCTTCACTTTGCATACAATATTCATACCGTGGAGCTTGAAGGCCTGGTCATCTGAAAGAGCCGACAATCAGCGCTCGTCTCTGGTCCTTATAAAAAGAGAATCGCTTCTTTCCACGCAAGAAGTGGAAGTTTTTGATGAGTGACACCCTCAGTCATACGGTTGCTTTTTATGTGTGCTGCTCATTAATAAAGAAACACCCGTGAGAGAGCAACGGGGGAGTAATTCTGTCAGCGGAGCGCAACTTTTTCGTCTTTTGAAACGTCAGGTGCAATTTCGGCCCTGTGATCTTCTGAAAGCAACGTTCGGTCCCACGGTCGTGTAGCTGTTTACCGTCTCTGCTTTTTTCCGACTCCTGTCAGTTTGCGTAATGAGGCGTCGCGTTTGTGGGATAGATGGGCCCGCGGAAAGAAAGGGTGTGAAAATACTTTAGGCGTACCTCCAGGGGTATATGGAAAATAAATCATTAATGTATACACAGCTAACCAGTGATCAAAGGCATCGGCGTTTACTAGGACGAACAAATGCAGACCTTAAAGATTTCTCGCATGCAATGAATATCTTTAAGGCTATATCGTAAGAGATCTCTGTTTTTACGCATTTTGTATTTAGTTATTCTTTAGCTGGACTGCTTTCCAATGCATCTCTACATTAATGCCATGTGTTTAAGTGATTTTGCAAAAATATTGTATATTGCGTTTCCTTCTGATGTTGTTTTTTTTTTTTTTGATGGTGGCAGTGCCCATTTGATAAAAGAGAAAATGTGCACGGGTATCTATGCGTCTCTTCATGTTTTCAGATTCACTCCTTCATGCAAAATAGTTATCTCTCCAAACAAACAGTAAGAGGAAAAGTCATTTAAACCCGTAAGCTTTTAGCGAGCATATTAAATGTGTCAACTTGTAAGTAAACTGCTGTAAATGCTTACAATATTCATGGTTTCCTATTTGTCAACCAACAGTTCATCACAAATTCATGACAAAAGCTCTCAAACGTCTGCAGTGGGAATGTTTCAAAACAGCACATTTATTTTTAAAAAACATCATCTATTATGGTTCATCATCGGAGATTTGCATCCTTTGCTTTCAAAACGAGATAAATATTTTTCTATCATAAATTCTTTAAGCACATCGCTGCTCTTCCCCGGCAGTAATTTCATGTTTAAATCACTAATGGACTTGTATGTCGGTTCGTTTACTGAATAATTAACTGCAAAATGCGCAGCCTTACATTATTGATCCCCTGGTTGTTTTTGACGACTCTGGAGGGTTTTTAGTTCAATTAATAAACAGACAATGATTTGAGGAATACACACATTATTTTAAATAGGACTGTGCATGCAAAAGGCACAAACACTTGCCGTTTTTAAAGTATTTTATTCATTTTATTTTGTTTATTCTTTTGATGTGTAAGTGTTTGCCATCAAAGCTTTTTCACTATATGCTGTTTTGAATGTTCATGTTGAGCACTTGACATGTTGAGTTATGGCACTAATATAAGTGATGTAGATTCCTGTTTGATCTCAATCCCCCATAAATTACTATTTCTTGACTGTAAAAGTCCTTATAAAGGATTGACCTAAAAAATCTGCACATATGTGTAGAGTAGAGGAGAGCGGGGTACAACCTAACGCTTATTAAAAAAATATTTGAGTTTGATTAATTATATTTTACACAAGCAAACACGCACATCTCTGCTACAAATGAACATTTGAAGTTTGTTTCTATTGCGTACCATTCTTGGACAATTACACCAATCGTGACAGAAGTGCAAGTGTTACAACTTACCCCATAGGTGGGGGTAACTGTAACAGGCAGGGGGTTAGTTGTATCACTTAAATTTGCAGGCAATTATTTCAAAACTACACTCTAAAAAATATTGGGTTATTTTTAACCCCGGACTGGGTAACTATAAGACAGACCACATTTCTGGGTTAAATTGAGCCAAATAATGGGTTGTTTTAACCCAACTGTTGGTTTTTTTTCAACATGGTTGATTAACAATAACCCAGCAGTTGGGTTAAAACAACCCATTATTTGTGTCATTTTAACCCAGAAATGTGTTCTGTGCTATAGTTACCCAGCCTTGGGTTAAATATTTTTTAGAGTGTATTTTGTGTATATACTTGAAGTGGATATTGTTTATATATCTGTCTATAATAGACAGGTATCCACACTATTCATCCCTCATCTAACCATAGTTCAATTATAAATGGATACAAATGTCTAACTGTGTGAGAAAAAGCAGCACAATTATGCAAAAAAAAAATTTGTGACCAAATCTGTAAAAAAACATACTTAAGTCTCAACATCAAATTCTGTAAAAACCATACTTAAGTCTCAACATCAAATTCTGAGATAATGAAAATCAAAGTCTGATTTTAGTCATTAATTTCATTTAATTTTGACATGACCTCCTTCTATCAATATTAAAGATATGAACAAAGATACATTTTGACGCACAATTTTTGATAAGACAGCCAGCAATCATTATGCTGCGTTAACACCAATCACGTTTGAGGCGTCAAAATCACGTCTACCGCGCCTAGTTTGTCGCTTGAACAGTTTGAATGCATTTGTGCGTCTAGAGCGAGGTAGATGCGCGGAAAAAGCAAGCATTTGACGCGCGTCAGAGGCGAAATCCGCTTCTTGTGGGGAGGGGCAAGTGCTATGCGGTTGTCTGTTTGCAAGATGACTGATGTTGATTGTGCATTCATCGAGAGAGTTACCTGTTTGTATTTGGTCACCTTACTACAAGGGGAAAATAAACTGCGTGACTCAAAAGTGAAATGTGTATTTACAACTTACCAGGTTGCCCAACGTCCTCACTAACACTCTTATAAGTGAGGTCCTTTTTATTCCTGTCTCTATAGAAATAAGAACTTGAGTCGTATAGCTCCGGGTGACTGCTCACAGACAATATCAAGCATTCCTCCGTGTTGAATGAGTGACTCAGGGCGGGGCTGCCGCCACAGCAGCAAGCAGGCTCCTGATTGGTTGACGCGCCGCGCTAAAAGCCTCATTCGCGCCGTGAGACCTCCAGATGCGCGTCAACGCGTCTTTACATTGACTTAACATTGAAATCACTCTCGCTTGACGCCTCTACCGCAGTTGGTGTAAACGCGGCATTAGTGTGTAGCCTATTTAAAACAATGGTAGGAACAGTGCTGGGCAAGCTACTTGGAAAATGTAGTGAGCTAAGCTACCAGTTACTTCACATTAAATGAAGCTTCACTACACTGAAGCTACCTCCCTGGGAAATGTAGCAAGCTTAGCTACATCAATAGTAGCTTGCTACATCCAAGCTACTTTTTTTATTTTTAACCAGTTTTATTATGTAATTACTTATTCAGTTCCAATTTATCATTTTGGTAATTATAGGCAATACAAGCATAACGTAGGCCTTGATACTTCACATTTTGTGGCTGCCTTTATTTAAAAACACCTGTCCCTGACATATCTTAACACAAGGGTCTCCAACGTGGGCCCGCAGGCAGCAGGTAGTCTGTGAGGTGCCCGCCAAAGCACATTCTATTAATAATTTCAATTGTAATATTTATTACATGTTTTTATATTAGCTTGGCTTGGTGACATAACCCAATCAGAGGTAGAGCACGAGTCTTCACAGAATGCGAGTGGTAAAGTTTTGTATAAATGAAGGCTGCACAACTCGAAAATACGGAACAAACGACGTCCTGTGTCGATTCAAATGACGCGCTTATTCTCAAATTCAGGACGACTTCAGAAATGTTTGGAAAATTGTAGCTTGTGTGGAAGCTACCGCACTACTTGGTCAAAAACGAGCTTAGCTACTGAAAAGCTATTTGATTTAGAAAGCAGCTAAGCTACCGCCAAGTTACTGAAAATTGTAGTTAAACTACTAGCTTTGCTACTTGTAGTGAAGCTACTGCCCAGCACTGGGTAGGAATTATGCTAACGTTAGCTGTTTTCATATCGTAAGTGCTGAGGGGTTAGTTGTAACACTGGGTGAAAATATTTTCAAGCCTACCAAAAAAGTTGCTAAGAGCTGCAGACATATTTCAAAATGATGCGATGTTTTAGTCAACAAGATACTTATTAAGATGACATAACATTGCTTTTGGTATCTTACACAACCAACTAAGAAACCGAAAAAGACATGATTAAAAAATGTACTTTACTCCACCAAAACACTCTTTCATCAATAACTCTATGGGAAAACATTATATCTTTCCATAGATTTGCGGGACACCATCTTTTGGCAGCGTGAAAACTTTAAGAGAAAAACAAATTGCTCAACCCTGTGCAACAATGTAAACGGTATGTGTTACAACTAACCCTGCATTAGTTTTTGCCCCGCGCACCCCTACATACCAAAACCAGTATGACCTTTTAACAGAGGTACAGTACAGTTAGATGAGTTTACATCACACTACAAAAAAAAAAAAAACACCAACAAAAATGGCCCAAAACCTCTCACTGGGACGGTTCCCTTTAAAAAGTTACTAATGTTTCATTCAGGTACACTGTAAAAAAGATATTCATCATTTTTGTCAAATTAACATCTATATATTTATGTTATCTTAACTTAACTTATAAAATCAACTTATTTTTTTATGTCAACCTCACAAGCCAAAAAATTAAAACGGTAGGTTGAATTGACTTGCAAAACCAAGTTTGTTTAACTTCATGCTGCATTTTCTTTACAGTGTACCATTATGCATGTTTTAGGTCCAAAGGTGTGTACCTAAAGTGACAGCTTTATTCTGAGAGAAATATTCAACATTCGATTATTAAGTAATTTTTAAGGTGAGTCACACCTGCGTTCTTTCTTGTACCAATAGGAACGGTGTTAACCGACGTACATCCTCTCATCCGCAGAGTGATCTTTGCATTTGGTTCATGTGTTAAGAATCCAGCTTGTTGTGTAGTTGTTGTCTTCAGCTCGTTCAGAAGGATCATTAGGTCTTGGGTGGATTGACTCTCAGGGTTTAAAAGAGCTTTTGTCTGTAGTGTTGCTTGCTGGTCCCAGTAGTGATTTGCCAGCTTTAAGTCTGCATCTCGAGGGCATTTACATTATCAATTAATGGATTATTTAAAGGCTTAGTTTATGGAAATGTGGCTGGGTAAAATGGCCATCCGTACCTCTCAGCAGGGGCTGTAATTACATTTTCAGAGGTTTCAGTGAGAACAAGCTTGTGCTAGAGTGCTTTGAGATAAAACCGAACCAGCCACAGGAAGTCGTATTAAAAAACACTACAGCTGTATACACTCGCTCTTGTGGCCGGTTGAATAATCTAGTTATCTTAAAAGTTACATTTTCCAAGAAATCTATTTTTTTCTTAACTGGTCAAAACTGAGCAAAAATGTCTATTTTTGAATCAAATTTGAATCTGAAAAGTATAATTGTTAGTTGGTTAGACTAAACACATGTTTATGCAACTGGCAACGTAATAAACGTATTTTAGAGAAATCCTGGGATTTTTCTGTAATTGATTTGCATTGTTTGTGCATATGGTCACTGTGGCAAACAGTTCTGGTTCCATTGTTTGCTCAGTATCTTACAAATCTGTATACATTTTTTAGTTCTAAAGAACACAAAGGAAGATATTTTGAGATATTTTTGTACCCAAACCAATCAGAAGCCACATTGACTTTCATGGTATTTTTTTCATATTATGGAAGTTAATGGGGCACACGATTGGTTTGGTTACAAACATTTCTCAAAATATTTTCCTTTGTGTTCATCAAAACTAAGTAAAATAAACAGGTTTGTAACAACAGTGAGTAAATGATGCCACACTGTAAAAAAATCTTTGCTGCCTTAAATCTTTTGTTGTTGAATCAACTCAGATTTACAAGCAATTTCAACTTATTTTGACTAGAGATGAGTTGTTATAACTACAGATGAATTGTAATAACTTATAAACAACATTATCTCATGGAAAGTCGTGTTATAGTCACTGAAAATTTTATTAATTTTATTTGTGTCCATGGCACGGACTTTAGCTTTTTTACGTCCCTTGAGCACAATTGTCTTTTTCGTGTCACTCGCACGAATATTTTATAAATCGTTTTTCTTGGCCGTTGCACAACCTTTTTTCATGTTATTTTATGTATTGTTTTCTCATTTTTTCCTATTTTTAAATCGTTGCTTGGGGTTTTGGTTAGATTTGGGGTTTGTGTAAGAATGTACTTTTATGTATTGGTTTCTACATGTTTTTCTTCCGCTTTTAAAACTATTCTCGCTTGTAATTGGGGTTTGGGTTAGGATGCTCTGCAAAATATGACTTTCTTACTTAGTATTTCTGTCTTGTTTTCAGTAAAAATATCTAAAAATTCTTAAATCAAGATATTGATGTGCAAAATGAAAATAAGTCTAGTTTATAGACAAAAATATACAACTTAAGTGAATTTGTGCTTAAAACAAGCAAAAATATCTGTCAATGGGGTGAGAAAAAAAATCTTAAATAAAATGTTTTCTTTTTTCTTAAAGACGTAATTCAAGCAAAATTTTCTCACCCCATTGGCACAAAATTTTGCTTGTTTTAAGCACAAATTCACTTAAATTGTATAATTTTTTGTCTAAAAACTACACTTCTTCTTAGGTCATTTTGCTCATCAATTAAAAACATCTTGATTTATGAATTTTTTGATATTTCCACTGAAAACAAGACAAAAATACTAAGTAAGAAAGTCATTTTTTGCAGTGTGTCTAAAAATGTAACAGAGAGTGATTCTAACCCAAAATAGGAATAAACAATAAGAAAACAATACAGAAAATGACACAAAAAAGAGAGTCGTGCCACGACCACGAAAAACTATTTATAGAAAATTGTGTGAGTGACACGAAAAAGACATTTGTGCTTAAGGCATGTAAAAAAGCAAAATTTCGTGCCTTGGACATGAATAGGTTAATCGAATTTTTCGTGACTATAACACGACTTTCCATGAGATCAGTCTGCTTATAAAATATAGTTAAAAAATCAACTTCATTTTATAAGTTGTACAAACTCCTCTCTTGTCAATTTAAATAAAGTTGAAATTACTTGTAAATCTGAGTTGATTCAACAATTTTTTTTTAATTTGGCTGAACTATCCCTTTTGTTTTCCGTGTAAAATATTGTAGTCCTATCCTTATGTTGTCAAATATGTAAGGTATATTTTATCACACTGAAGGAGCTTATTACACGATAACATCCGGCTGTCTGTACATTATCCCACTTATTACACAGCTATTTACCTCCTTAGTAAGGTAAGGAACATTAAATATTGATTTGAAATATTTTATTACCTAATTTTTAACGAATGCAGACCTTCCGCGAGGAAAACTTGTTTACTTTCGTTTTAAGATAAGACCAGATTTCATAATAATTTGTAAACATAATATCATATATGTTATTAAAATATGTCATATGTGTGTTATTAAACTGTGCCTGTCAAAATGATTTGCAGTATCTGGGTAACCGTTTTTTATTAGTTTTGAGTGGTAGTTATTTGGGAATAACAAACCTGCAAATGTAGCGACTGGCCAATCAGAATCAAGCATTCCAATGAGCCTTATAATAATATTAAATATATAAATTCATATAAAATGTCTTTATTAACACTGTTATTTAAAGAAGTTGATTTCAAAACATACTGTATTCGGTAGTAACTGCTTAAAATCTGGTGTTTTTATGTTTTCTTTATTAATAATGAAAATAGAGAAGGGATTGTCGTGAAAAAGACGGAATGAAAATGGGAGCAGACGCTTGCTGGATTCAAAACCTGGACCTCTGGCGTGAGCACCAAAGTACAATGTCTAGAAATCATGTGCCACAATCTCTGACCACAATCGATATGAGACATTAAATCCGAGAATATCAATTAGGAATGGCTTGTTAAGAAGCCATCAAGGTAAATATACACTACGTACACCTCATTAAAAATCTGGGATACTGATGGTAAAAACACAAAGTAAAAGCAGCCTGGTGCAGATTTAATTTACCTGTTTAGTGTGTAAAATATATTTTCTCCAACTGGTCTGGCACTGAGACAAAGACGTGGTATTCCTCACGCACAGTTAACCTTTTCATTAAACTACATCTCATAATTATCACGAGTAGCGCTGGCATCCTCTATTGTTGTTTAATTAGCCAGTTAATGTTGTTAGTCTGCGCTGCAAACCATTCATTTGTCTTGCTTAAAGAGCCTCTCGTGCCATAACGGGGAAATTGAGTTTGTTATTTATTGTGAACAGAGACAAAGTGACGGTTATTAAATTTTAATAAGCTGCTGTTTACACCACTGAGTCCTTGATGACAGCAATACTGTAGCTTCATTACGGGACGCCGCTAACCACCAGCGAGCAACGGACCGGAGTTTGCGTCGTTAAGAAGACCTTCCTACTTTTCCGAAAAGAAAAGGAATTTCCCGGAGTTGTCAGCCGGGTGGGTTAGAAGGTTCTGCGTCCTATATGTGAAGTTGCAGTCGCGTATTGATCCTGCTAATATTCCTTAGCACTTAACCTTTACACTAGCCGGACGGGATATGAAGTTCCTTATTGAATGTGTACTTTAATGTCCTTCTCTTGTGACGGACCTAATCGATAGACTCTCTTCATTAGTTAGAGCTCTCAGTCCTCCCACCACCAAAGCTGAAATGTATCTACGTATTTCAGAAAGGGAAACCAGGTGCTTGTTAGGCCAGGTACGCTACTGTATGCCGATTGTGTTAAATCGTTACTGGCCACATTTACTCGTATTGAATGATAATTCTCTATTTGTCTTTGGGTTTCCAAACTGAACATTTAAAGGAAAAACTTCCCAATCATGGCTGATATTTGCTATCTCTGGCTTTACGTGAACTGTAAAAGCAATCAGGGCATCTTTGTTCTTAGTTTTCTAGGTGGAGGCTCTGTTCGGTGCTGTTTTTATTTTCATTCCCCTTATGTAGGCAAGATGTTTTTCTTTCGGACACGCGCGATTAATCACCATCAAACCCGCATCTGTTCCTCTGCACACCTTTACGTGAAATTCGGAGCCTGAGTCGGCGGCGCCGCCCGAATTTCATCCATCTTCCCCGTGCAATCAGCTGACACATTATCTCATTAAAACGTACAAAGAAAACTCCTTCTCTTTATCTGCGATAATCTAATTAGCATGAGGCAGATGGTTTAATAAGCGATCTCCGTGCCGTTTAGCCTCCCAGACGCCCAGGTGGACATCCGGGGAAGCTCCTCTGGTAGACTCCCGCCCTCCGAATGGCTCTCCTGGGCTCATAATATTGCTTCCTCTGCCTGAGGGTAGTAGCGCTCCTTGCTTTCAGATATGAATACAGAAAGAGAAGCGGTGGGAATCAAACCCTAATTATTTTGCTTATTAACCAAGCCTAACTAGTTAACAGATGTTCTGAGGTTTGCAAAGTCAATTAATATATTCATCCTTTTGTTTTCCCTAATTTCAGATTGTTTGTCTTGTCTAGGGCTGTAATCAGCGCTAATGGCGTTTGGTGGAAATCGCCCGCGGGTGAAGATCAATATCATATTATGCAATCCACCCGTTCTGCTCGCTGTGCGAATCTATCAGACATGACCGAGAAGAGCAGAAGGGCAGAGAGAGAGAGAGAGAGAGAGGCCATCATTAAGAAGAGGAAAAAGTCCAGTGACCAGATTACATTACAACCTTGTTTTTCCCTCTTTCTGACAGTTCCAGCAGCTGATAATGAGAGGCGAAGCCGATGCCCAGACGTGAACGCTCGGATGAAGTCCGGCCGACAGCCATGGTCACTACATCCCGAATCTAAGCAAATAGTAGCCGGGCAGGCTTCGCTCGGAAGATCCGCTCAATTACCTTTCCAACTTTTCAGCTGAAATCCTCTCACCGAGCGGCCGTAATGAGAGAGGATTTAGAATAAAAAGATGTGCCCATCTACAATGGAAAAAGTCAGCCCGGACTCAGATTGATGGCTGGAGATGGTGAGAAGGTCAAGGCGAACCCGTGATGCGTCACCTTACTGAAGGATATGGCGGAACGGCCCAGCGGAGCCGGAGAGAAAGGTGGTCCGCTCAAAGCCCGAGATGTGCTCATAAGCAACATAAATTGAGCTTCACTTCACGGGTCTGCACTCAGGAAAGCCCTTAACCACACCCATTAACACTAAGCAAAGGGAGGTCTTATGGAGGGCAGCCACAGAGTTACTCGAAGGTAAAGCTGTGCCTTACACTGTAAAAAGTATACTGTGAAATCTACAGCAACTAATAGGCAAGTAAGTTTACTTCAGAGTAAACTTACTGTAGATTTAATCACAGTTACAATGCTATATTGTCATTTATATTACAGTACTGTAATTGCAATGCTGTATTTTTTAATATAGCAAACACTGTAAAAAAATCAGTAGAAATTACAATGGTATTGCAGCTGGGTTGCCGGTGAATTACCGTGGATTTGGATTTATGTTGTTTGCTGGCGAGAGTTTGTTCAAAGTTGAATAAATTGTTAAATATTAACAAGTCATTATCTTTACAGTATAAAACTATACAATAACAGCCTCATGCAAAGCATTCTGGGAACCAGAAATCATCATCAACCTTTTTCTGTTTTTTGCTTCAGATTTTGTTTCGCTTGATGCTGTTTTTCTAGTTTTATTCTGTAGAGACAAAGAGTTGTGGATGTTTGGAGTTCGTTTAACTTTGAACAAAATGTTGCCAGTAATAACATAAATTTAAATCTACGGTAAATTACCGGCAACCCAGCTGCAAATTTTACAGTGAATATTATACTACTGTAATGAGCATTACATCTTTAATTGGGTGTACTAGTGATGCACGGGTTGAGGCAGGTAAAGAAATTGTAAGTTTATTTGCGGGGTAGGTTGGGGCGGGTCATTTAAAACAAAATAAAAAACATGCGTGCAATTAGAGCTGCACGATTAATCGTTAAAATATCGTGATCTCGATTCGACCCCCCAAACGATCTTAATCCAGCATTTCGTCAAAAAACGCTCTAATGCTGGAATGCATTCTCTGCAATCCTCTTAAGCAGAGGTTTCCACCTTCCGATTGGTTGCCGCCGAACGTTTCCGCCTTGCAATTGGTTGCCGCCGAACCGCGTCTTAGCTTTATAACGATATTTATATAAGTAATGTCAATCCATGTGGCAGCCATTTGCTCCAAAATATATTCGTTTTTTATTTAGGCTACTTAAAATGTATATTTACATTTTTTTCTTTAAATAAAATGAATACATAATCACTTTACAATTAGCATTAACTGAATTTAAAGATTCAGTTTAAAACTTTCAGAAGCATAATTTTTTGCACCTGTAAAAACTAATGTTAAACTAATCTTCAGGGGTTGTACGTCTTTAAAATTAACAAAGTTCTTGAGAATTGTGAGAGAATCGTGATCTTTATTTTAGGCAAAAAATCGTGCAGCTCTACATGCAATTCCCTAAAAGCTATATTAAACATTTGGGAATATATATTTTCATATTTTATTAAGTTCTTTGATAAGGTTAAAATACGTAGGCCTACAAAGCCATGTAATTTCATGTCCCCAAAACTTTGGCCTCACGTCACAAAAGCACCAACCAGCTTACACTGCCAGCCACAACAACAAAACAAACTGAGAAATAAGTAAATATAAAAGACGAGGTGAAGGAGAAATTAAGGCCGTGAATTTGTGAATAGATAATACAAACGTTGTTTTGTAAATGTAAAAAATGTTTATCCTTCTTCTATCTTGTTATTAATATGACTATGCTGGTATCTAAGGTTTCTCATAAGTGTTGTTGCTTCATAAGCGTAATGGCTGTTTCTAAGCACTTTTATAAAGCCTCCTTTTATTTACATGGCAAATGCCTAGTATGTCTATTTAAAAATAGATACAGTGGTGTGGGACGGGCCAAATAATTTCATAAATGCTGGACATGTGGGTTCGAAAATAAAACAACCTGCGCATCACTAGTGTTTTGTTAAAGCAAGATCACGTTGTTTTTGCCACAAAAATAACAATTGAAGAGTTTCGTTGCAAAACGAGATAACCACCGTTTTTTTAATTGTTCAGAAATCTCGTTTTTTGGTTATGAATTCCAATTAATTTCAATTCAACTTCAGTTGGTTTGTTTTGATTTAAACTTTCATAACTTAAAAATACAGCTAAGTAGCACCATAAAACAAAATAATAACATGATAACATCATAATAAACATGTTTTAACAAAAATGTAAAAAAATGGATTTATCTCGTTTTGCAACGAAACTCTTTATTTGTTGGCATTAAAATGAATTAAAAAAATAAAAAATAAAATTGGCATAAAAGTATAAAATCCACTCACAACCACCTCAACTACCCATAAAAACTGGCCTTTTCACATAAATAGCAGTTTTACATAAAGACCAGTTAGGAAATAAATCAACTCAAATAATAAATAAAATAATAAACATTTAATATGTGTGGAAATACACACAACAAATGAAATATAATCAGACAAAACAAGGGATGCCACACCAAACAAAAACATGCTATTAGCATGACTGTATATCAGACATAAGCCCAGTTTTAAATTATTTGACCTGTATTGTTTTCTATTCTAATAAAATAATAAAATAACCGAAAGACACGACAAGAGGAATAAATGTTTTACAGTAAGGATTTGTTCATTTTACAGTAATAATGCTGTGAAACTACAGAAATGTGTTACAGTGTGTACTTGGAAAAATATTTTTGTTTCTATCATAGAAAACAACCTTCTCATGCTTTCCCTGGCCATATCTCCTTTTAAATCATCAATAATAAAAACTATTATTTTATTCATTTTAATCATTAATTTTAGGTGAATTGTGTGATTTCAGGGCTTTTATTCCCACCAGTGAATACTCAATGACCATTTTTAAGTGTTTCATACCTAAAAGGATCGTTCACCCATCAATTTGTTCCAAACCTGTATTATTTTCTTTATTTAAAGGTGCAGTGTGTAAATTTTAGTGGCATCTAGTGGTGAGGCTGTGAATTGCAACCAACGGCTCCGTCCACTGCTCACGTCTTGCTTTTGAAACGCATAGAGAAGCTACGGTAGTCGCCACCCGACAAACATGTCAGCGTTGGAGACAACTTAGTAAAAAAGTTTGTCTGTTAAGGGATTCTGTAGAAACATGGCTGCACAAAATGGCGACTTCCATGTAAGGGGACCCTCTGTGTATGTAGATAAAAACGTCTCATTCTAAGGCAATAAACACATAACGGTTCATTACGAAAGGTCTTTATACACCCCTGATAATTTAGTTTTGTATATTATTTTGAATTTCTGTCAAGCGATCCTTCTACAAATTACACACTACACCTTTAACTCAAGATAAGATGTTTTGATAAATGATGGTAAATTCACATTTACATTTATGCATTTGGCAGACTTATCCAAAGAGGCTTTATTGCATTACAAGTTATACATTTATTCAGCATGTGTGTTGCCTGGATTCGAGCCCATAGCCTTCTGCAGCAGTAATGCATTGCTCTACCACTGAGCTTTATGGACAGAGTTGACAGTATCCATTGTGAGCTCCAGTAATACTTTTGATGAAAAATAATAGTTTTTTTAAAAAACATTAATAATAAATAGATAGCTCAAGGTTTTTTAATATATTTTAGAGATTTGGCCCTCATAAGTTTTGCAAAACAGCTTCATTTCATCATCCACCGCTAGTGCTACCAACGTCTCATATCCTGATGGCTTGCAAGAGTGACCTTGGTCCTCATTCCATCTACACAACATGCCAATGAAACTCTAGGTAAACTAATCAGTAACACTTTAAATTAAGCTGAAAAACACAAGAGAAAAACAAATTACTCCTGCACTCTTTGCCTTGGGTTAGAGATTAAAAAGTATGCTTTTAGTATCTAATCTGAAGCCCTGGCAGCTCTGAGAGGACCCCGAAGTTAATTACACTCCACCGTGAATTGAAACAATATCTAAATACACACTGAATTAATTGCAAGCATCTGTGGTGTGCATGCCTAAACAAGAGCGCTCATAAATAACAGCAGGTACATTTAATGCACACAGATGGGAATTCAGCAGCCGAGCAATCAGTTTACTACCGGCCAAACAAATGACAAACAGAGCACATGAAATAAAATGCTTTAACTGTGTATGCTGTTGTTATTACTGTAACTACTTCCCATAGCATCAGACTTCAGGTTATCGGTTTAAGACAAAAAACCTCACCTATGAAAACGCTCAGGTTATTTACCATTGCAAAAAACACAGCCTGATCTCACAAAATACGTGAAATAGTCACGCATTATTTTGCTCAGTTTTTTGTGGCATTGTCATGTATTTCCACCATTTTACGTGCCCATGGCACGCTTTTCTTTTCCGTGTCAGTTTCACGAATTGGTTACTCAACTATTTTTCCTATTTTCTTACAATTGTTGCTTCGGTTTGGGGGTACATAAAATGGCATCCTTACCCAAACCCAACTCTAACCCTAACGTCAGGCGACAATGGTTTAAAAAGCATACGAGAAAATAGTGTAAACCAATACTTAAAGTGACATCCTAACGCAAACAGCAAATCTAACCCAAAACTGAAGCGACAATTATTTAAGAATAGGAAAAATTGTTGAGTAACCAATACGTGAAACTGACACGGAAAAGAAAGTCGTGACATGGGCACGTAAAATAGTGGAAATACGTGACAATGCCACGAAAAACTGAGCAAAATAATGCGTGAATATTTCGTGAAAATTTGTGAGATTAGGTTGAACAAACATGCATGTTTGTCCAAATGAGGAAACGGCTTGATTAAGGATTAAAAGTTTTTTTTTACACTTTTTAAATTTTTAGGAGACGAGTTAGGCTTTTTGGGTTTGGGTTTGTGGTAGGGCTGTGTAAAAATATCGATACAGCTAACTATCGTGATGCTTTTTTATATCAATATTTCAATCTCTACTATCGATATTTCAAAAATTTAATAATCCCTCTGTGTGCTTCAAACAACCTACCCCACCGCTGCTGTAGTTGTCGCTGTCCAGTTGTCTGTCATATACGGCCAATGTCTCAGAAGTTAGCGGGAGTGAAAAAATGGCAATAAATTTGGCTTAAAACAGTAAAAAAAATCTCTTTTTTACATTTTTATTAAAAAAGAAAAAGCATTGCAATGTGTCGTGATACGTATCGTATCGTGAGGCCCTTGCCAATACACAGTCCTAGTTTGTGGTACTTTCACTTTAAGGATTCTGTGTGTGTAGTGTTATTCATTGGCTTGTTTTTTTTTACTCTGTTGTAACCTGTACATTTTCAATCTTTGTACAGTTTTAATTTTAGTCATTTACTTGAATTTTAGATTATTTTTATTACATTTTCATATACATTTTTATATTAATTAATAACTTCATTTCATTTTCCAACTGCAACCTTCAGTCTTTTAATTTGACCAGAGAAACATTTCACTATGGGATGTATATTTATAACGGTGTATTTAAAAATCTTTCTTTAGGATACAAGCAGTTTTCATGCCAGGAATTAGTTCATTAAAAAGATCTGCACTTTTCGTTTTGTTATATGACGGTCAATTACAACTTTTGGAAACTATATGTATGATTTTATTAGTTTCCAATCTATCATGTTTACATTGTTTATGCCCTTTTTTTGCTTAAAAATGGTCTTAAATTGTGAAAAAAAAATCTGTTTAAAACTATGACAAACATATGGTGTGTATTAAGCTTTCAGTTGTGATATACATGATCAACAATGTCACATTTACTTTCTAAATGTTTTTTTTTTTTTATTGCTTCAAAGCAGCTTTCAAAGCGATACAAAGAAAAAACAGAAAAACAGGGACATTTTTAAATACTTATTAAAACAGTATAAAAGTATAAGCCAACACACACACAGACACACACACACACACACACACACACACACACACACGCACACACACGTCTTGTACGGTACTGTGTGTGTGTGTGTGTGTGTGTGTGTGTGTGTGTGTGTGTGTGTGTGTGTGGATGTAGAGTTGGCTTATACTTTTATACTGTTTTTAATACTACTTACACATTTCTTGTATTTTCTGGTTGTATTCTAATAAAGAGACTGAAGTAATAATTATATATTATCACTATAGCATTGCAAAAACAACAAATCTAATGGTGGCCTAAGACAGTAGTACTATATTATATATATATATATATATATAATGCCTCTTGCCATTATAAATATGTGTCTTTATACACGCTGATACTTATTTCTATTGTACTATACTTAGTAACAAAGGATGGAAAGGTGTCAATGAAGAGCATGCACAAGATGTGATGTGTGAGGACTACAAAAGCTAAATCAAGGTAAATATCACAGAATATTTTTTATTGTGTGTCATTTACAATCAAGCTAGTGAAGAAATTGTCTTAATTAATGAATATATTATGTGTTGAATACATAAAAAAAAGTTTAGCTTCATTTAAGTATTATATAGTATATCATTTATAACCTTTGCTCCCTATTATTACTATGTTTACCTAAGAGATATAGCTTTTTGCATTAATCGTAAGGAAATTCTGATATGCACATGGTTTTAATGAAAATGTAAAATGTTCTTACTGTATAAATGAAATGCATGAATATGATTTTTCCATGGTACATCATTGGCATTTGTGTAGGGTCTTGTTTCCTCTCCTCTCTCGGGCGCCGATCAACCCGCCTGTTTAACACTCTTCAATTTAAAGGAATTTGCATAGTCAAATCCCCTCTCACATTATAAACGTAATTAAATCTCTTAACACAGAAGCAACCTCCAAATGTTTTCGCTGCTCAGGCACTTTTTACCCTGCTGTTTTACAATCAATTAAAATGAAGGAGATTCACAGTCGACGTCGAAGCGCTCTGATCAGCATCAGCTAGGAGTTTATGATGTGCGCAAGACAGTCGCAATTAATGCGCGCCCTACGCTGGCAGGTGTTCAGCGCCCGGGGCCACCTCCAGAGAATCATATCTAACTTTGTGCGGACCTCAGTCAAAACTAAGACTTTGCGCGTTGGGTTTGCATTAAGAATATTAATGCCCATATTAATTTTGTATTGACCTTTCTCGCCCGGCTTCATCCGACAGTCCAAACAGAGGGAAAGGCAGTTTTAATTCCCCAGCTTGAAGACACAGCACAGGCAGAGAGCCTTTAGCTAATGAAAAAAGGCAGTCAAACAGAGCTGCTCACACAACATATTAAAATAGCAAGATCAATAGTCCACACTATGATTATAGCCAAACATTCCCATATTCCCAAACATCGGGCAGGGAAAAGTATACCTCTTTCTGTTGGATCCCAGCAAATGAAATCAATAATTTGACTTTAAGATCAAACGCTGAAAGTAATAGGTTTTGAATATTCCTGATGTCTCTGCTGAGTGTTTTGTGGAGGATGTCTATTTCTGTTTTTACCGTGCAGAAACGTGACTTGATCTCACAAATCAAGGGATTTGTGGCTTCGGTGTTCTTCAACTTTGTGGTTATGTGGGTTTTTCCAAACACTTTCAAAGTGTACACACACTTTGCAGGATCTTCAGGAAAATTTCGGAATCATGAAATTGCATTTTTATACTAAAAAGAAGAATTTATTTATACTAAAATTTGGTTCTTAACATACGTTTTCTCCTTAAGCATTTTTTTTCCAGGTTTTTCTTTCACTCCACAGTGGGTTAATGATGTTGAGATCCAGCTTTGCCGTTCAGGACAAAACAATCACAAAATATTAGAGATGCACTGATTAATTGACCATTAATCGGCATGGGGCGATAAAAGCAACTTTTCATACTATCAGACGATAGTTGAAAAACAGCCTATGGTCAGTGACGAAGGCTGTCCCAATTCAAAGGCTCCTTCACATGCTGCCTACAAATGCGGCCTTCGTTTCCCCTAAAACCATAGATAGATGGATCCTTTACGACCTCGGCTATGTTCCACGGGTGTCTCACCTTTTAAATGTCTTAAAATAGGCACCAGAGCAATGTTTGTGATAACCATGGTATAAGAGGAATAATTGACTCCGGTCCTTTAAATAATGCACACCCGTGGTGTAAAGGCACTTCTTGTCACTGTTTAGTATTATGCTGCGTTTACACCAGCCACGGTAGAGGCGTCAAGGGCGGGTGATTTACATGTTAAGTCAATGCAAAGACGCGATTACACACAGATTATTATCCTGCGGAGCGGTAAGCGCTGCGCGGATCGTGCAGAAGGTGCGGCGCGGATGACACGTTCCGTGCGAATTGAACGTTGCCAAGGGAAATGCGCGAGTTGAAGAATCTGAACTTCGGCGGATTTACGCGCCCCGTTAACCAATCAGGACCTTGCTGTAGTAGTGACGTGATTACAGGAAGCGACCGGAGCCCCTCCCATGACATGAATTTCCACGTGAATTTCTCGAATGACTAGAATTTCACGCACGAATGAAGCGAGGCAACTGAAATGTTCAAGCGTCCAACTATGTTTTTGCCGCCTCTACCGCGGCTGGTGCACACGCAACATTAGACTTTTAATAATGTGAATTTATATCATTGCTGCAATAGTGTGCCTGATGCATTTTACTTTTGTATATTTCTTCGGGTTATTCAAATTTGGGTAGCTTTATCTGCATCAACTCTATAGTGAAAATACCAAGTCTCGAATTGGGATGCACCCAATATAACCACCAAACCATTGGTATCGGCAGGTATCAGTCTGAATAATCGGTGCATCTATACAAAATATTACATGCACTCCTTACTGCTCATGGAGGCATAACACAAGTTTATAAAGCAAACTTGTTAGGGGTGTGACAATACATCGATATGGATCGATACATCAATTTTATTTCTAACAATCTGATGCATCAATGCCACACGTAAAAAATTTATTTGAGGTACCTTTATTTTGACACACTGCACTTCCTCATTCCTTGACGTAACGTCCATCTAAGCATTTCTGCAAAAGCGTGCATTTCTGTTTATTTTCAACTGCTAGCATCAGTGAATGAAAGAGATGCAGCAACAAAGCGGTTGTAGCAGCGAAAACACAGTGAAAGAGACAGAAGACAAGTGTGTGTTTAACACTGCAGGTGAAAAAGAAAAATCACTTAAAAGAGACAACTGCAGCACTTGTCTGACTATTAAGGGGGGTCGCACACCGTATGCGCAGCTCAGCGCCGTGCAGCGGCGTTCTAAAAAAATCAAACACATTGTTTTCTATGAATATACGCACACCGGCGCCGACAGGTGGTGCCTGTCCGCGGTGCCCACCTTTGACTCAGGAAGTTGCTCAAATCCCTGTCGCGCCACAGAGCACCACTCACATAGTTTAACATTAAATAACATCATATTTGTCACAAATCATTAACGATTAACATTGGCTGCTAACGTATATTTTGCATTTTGAAGTAGACGCTATCTGACGAAGCTCGCGCTATTTAATGTGCACTTCCGGTTTACGATACCTTTGAGTTGTTCTAGAGGTGATGCGGTGCTGCGCTAAGCTGAGCATCCGGTGTGCGACCCCCTTTAGATCTGATGTTGTGTGACAGATCACATGCTTAAGTTTAACAGCTTTATTTTTGTATTCATTTATTTTACAATTCTAAAACTAAAAAAATTCTAGTGATTGTCACTATTGCACATTTTGGCACAAAATACTGAAAGACTTTGACTGCTGCCATTAGCCCTCATTATTTATTTTTCTTTATTTAAAAAAGTGTATTTATTTGTTAGGTTGTTGTTGTAAATGTTCCAATTGGGACAGAGAATGCGCCATTTTTAAAGAGTTTAATTAAATGTTCATGTTTTGGTTGCATTTGTAAGTAAAAATGTAACTGCTTAACTAGGCACGTAATCTAAAAATATTTATAAATTAATCGGATCAATTTGTAACTGCATCGAAAAAGTGTTTTTATGTATCGGCAAAAATCGCATCGCTGGCAGAGAAAAACGATTTTGTATGAAATAAACTGCCCAATTTACTACTAACTAATTACCAATCTACTAAACAGAATGATTTTATTTACTTGATTATTTTGTCTTGTGGAATAAAGTGTTTTGTTATGTACCCTCTAAAATATTCTGGGTTATTTTCAGCCCTGCGTTGGGTCAAAAACGGAAACAAACCTCACCTGTTGGGTTGTAATTTAACATATGCTGGACTGTTTCAAACCAAAATGCTGAGTTGTTTTAATCCAATGTTGCATCATATATAATTTTTTTTGACCCAACGATGGGCTGAAAGTAACAAAGGATTTTAAAATTACCCAACACTTTTATACTAAACATCTTATGTATTCTGCATGGGATATATAAACCTAACAGCACTAATGTGTGTCTATAAAGTGATGTTGAATCTCAAACTAACACATTAAATCGTTGTATCTCAGGTGATTCAACACTTCAGAAAGTTCATTATTCCATCAATTTGCAGGATTCACGCATGCAGGCCGAAACGTTTGGCAGCACACGAAACTTCATCTGTGGCAGACAAAGAGCGTCGGAGAAGAAGTGTTGTGTTTTTCTAAAGTCGACACTCTGTTTAAAGATCACTCAGGAGAAATTACATTTCTGCTTTGATTTAATTAAAGCTAAATATTGGCCAATCGTCACCGGCCGGCCTGGCGGATGCTTGACACTATAATTATCTCCTGAGGTACTTTGTCTTAAAGGCCGCGTTCGAGCGTGAAACCAATTCCAGCGTTCACTCATTAGGGGCCACGTCGCTCGATTCTGTTTGCTTACCGTTTCTTTTAGTCATTTCTGAATCGCACCATTGGATCGAGCGGAACCGCTTTGTGATCGGAATTGGCCGGGAATTAGAAACATTCTGCTGTTAATGAAGAAAATAATTCAGTCTGTTTGGTGGTCTAGCCGGTGGTAATGTGCGGAAGACGAAATGTGCAGTGTCTCATTGTGAGGGCCTAATCTGTAGACTGCAATTCAACGTGAAATGTCATTCCCAGGCCGTTTACTTAATCTGTACGTAATCTGATGTGTGTTTCCAAGTTAAGGCACCTTTCCACTGTACACGACATGTGGACACGACTGTCAGAGTTCGCCCCCTAGTGGTAGTTGTAAAGAAATTTCAGTTTAATCATAAATCCGTGCCATCATGGGAGAGAAGATCATTCCAGCGCTTCATTCATTCGTAATATTCACTATAGGGGAATAAATAAATAAATGCAAATGAATTACAATAAACAGCTATGCATATTTGACAAACACCAACAACATTTTCTGCAGAGAATATGAAGACAAGATTAAAATAATAACGTATAAATATAAAATTCAGAAATCAATCGTTGTTTTTTTTTAAAGGATTCAAGTGTTACTGATAAAGTCAAACAAAAAAAATTAATGGCTGCATGCAAAACCGAAGGCAGCTGACATGTTGCCTCGCTGCCCCATGAGGCAATGACTTCTGCGGGATGAAGGCAACATTCGGACAGCCTTTATAGGCAGCGTAATGAAATTCTGTATAAAATATAAACAGAGAGCGCCTTTGTGATACCCAATCTTATATTTGAAAACTGCAATACTATTTTTTAGCTAGAAATGGAATCAAAAAGTGTAAAAAGTGAAAATATTACTTTTTACAATAAATTTGTGATCCCGGCGCTTTCTTGGCCACCATTTTATTTTTTTAACCTCGACCAATCACATTCCCCACACATGCATAGAATTTATTTGGGACAAGACGATGAAGGTATATCGGTAGTCTAGAAGTAATGCAAACATTGAATTCAAACCTGCCTTCCTGCCTTGGAATGACGCAGCATTTTAGAGATTTTGGATGGAGCCAATTATTTTCACTTTTTGAAAATATTTTTGATTGGAATACACTGAAATACATTACTTCCGGTCAGCATATCGCATGTGACGTGCAAGCCGTACACGATTTGAATATTTTTACGCATCCAAAGTTAAAATCAGATCTGAAAATTATGCACCGCAGATGGTCGGCACCCCACGCAGTCCCTTTGCGACTTTCCATAGGGAATGAACGACGTCCGGTTTATTGTTTTTAGTGTTCAGTGGAAAAGCGGCTTTACACAAGCAAAATGTAGAGTGGGACAAAATTGAAAATTTGACTGGATAATTAAAATATGTGCATTACATATCACCTGTGTGATAAGACAAATAAGGCATGTGATAAAAAAGAACAATTGGTGACATTAGCCACAAAAGAAAGTTGTTGAGCTCATGGTGATATTGTGCACCATAATTTAAAGGAACAGTATGTAAGAAATTTTTATCAATTAATCATAAAATGGTCCTGATATGTCACTAGACATTAAGAAATCATTTTCATTTCAAATACTTATATTACTGACAACAGTGGTCTGGCCAGGGTATTGTCATTTCAACTGATGTTTATGTTGTCATTTTGTGTATTGGCCACCAGTTGTGTGATTGCAGTACCAGTTTTAGCCACAAGTTTTGTGATTGCAATACTAGTTTTGGCCACAATTCATATACTGTTCCTTTAAGTAGATTACACTGTTAGAAAAAATGTCAAAATATCTATTACCTTTTAAAAGTGCCATAGAATAAAAAAAACAATATTTACCTAGAATTGGATGAATAATAAGAGCACATGGTAATGACATATCGTGAGCATCAAACGTGTTTGTTACCTATTTTTATGTTAACCTCGTGCACGCAAAAGACTGCTGGAAAACAGGCCAATCTGGTCCTTACGCTGACATTGTGCTGTTTTCATACATGAAGCCTTCAGGAGCTACCAAAGACGAGAATAACCAATGTCCTAAATAAAAAAACCTAAATAAAAGAAAAATGTACTTAATATTTTTTTATTTATAGCTTTTGGCAAAGGCAGTTTCTTCTCACATACATTTAGATATTAAAACAAAAAAGAGCATAGCACAAATAATAATACTACGCATAAAAATAACAACTACGATAGCACATGCCGGCATATGGAAGTGATCAACACAGTTTTCCGGTTTGGTCACGTGATGTTCGACATATACCCTACTAATAAACCTACCATATGTTGCCAAGGCATTAGAGTTTTAAATTAATATTTAATTAGGAAATTAGCTATCATTTTGACAAACGCTTAAATACACTTAAGTATAGACCGTTTCATCGGACGCACGTGCGCTGACGCGATACACGTCTGAATCTGAACTTTATTTCCGGTTTCGGTTTTTTAATGGTCTGACTAGTTGCTAAACTGATTTCTTGAACAAATGCCTCGTCGAAAATAACAAATGTTTTGGTTTCCTAGGTAATCTATGTGTTGTTTATTTTGCTTGTTATATTAATAAACTACGTTTAAAGAACTTTGTTTTTATTTATTCTTAGCGGCGTTTACCGGAAGATACGTGCGGACCACGACAGCTGTTGTTACTGCTGAAACTGTCTATACACAAAACGATATCCGCACTGCTGCGGCAAGTCATCTTTTGTCCCGTATTTCAGAGTGAGAAAGTTGGAAACCCTAATCTCAACATAACACCGACTATGACGTCACAGTCGAGATGTACGCCCCAACATTAAATGACACTTTAAATTAATTACAAAGTTGTTAAAATGCTAAAAACAAGGTTGTGACTGCGTGAGTTAGCGTTACATGCTAATTAATGCTATATGATAACGTTTGGGCTGAAGTTCTACTATTGACCTAATAGTTACGTTTTGCAGGTCCATACAGAAAAAAAAAACACAAACCTACCACTCAGAAATGTCCATTAATAATCTTCAAACAATTTGTTGTTCCTCAAAATCTGTATTTTCGTCTGATATAGACTCAAACATAAAAGGTCTGTTTGCTAATGCGAGCTACTGGCATGAGCCTCAGAGCAGAGCAATCAAAGCAGAGCTCATCATTATTATTCGAAAATAGATCATTTCATTCAAAGGACAAATCCTAGGGTTGTAAAAAAGTTCATTCTATGTAAATATTAAAGAACAATTTTTAAAGATTATTTCAATGCATTCTCTGGCACCTTTACAGAAATGTATACATTTGGTACCAGCATGTACTAATATGAACTCTTTAGCTGCAAAGTCGTACTTTTTAAAGGGTACAGCCCCAGTTTTTTCTGGCGGTGTAGGAAAGTAAACATTTAAATTTCTTGTTCAATTTCAGAATGGCCTGAGAATAAAAATGTCATGATGTTGCTGCTCAGAAGACAAGATGGATGCAAATGTTAGCAGATGCGCCCTACCAGACCTGAAGTATTGTATTGCAGTGATGTAACTTGTAGACTCTGCAATATGTTGCTTTTGATGGCACAGCAGAGTGTTACGACAAGCGGCGAGTATCCACCCATACGTGTTCTATACTTTTCTTTTCGACTTATCTACTCCCTCTCTCTTTCTCCCGCCGTTCCTTCTTTCTTTTCTTGAATTATTCAACAATGTCACAGCAGTGACCCATTCCTTGTCAGCACTGTGCAGTACTTGCGAGTCTGACGCTGTGGTGATGTGAGGTCTGTCTCTCTTTCTTTGCCTCCTCTCTATCTGTCTCTCTCTCTCTCCTGGCTGTAATTTGTGTCTGTGACAGCAGGTTGACGACCGAACGCCAGCATATGTTTGCGCGCGTGTGAGGGCCCGTAACACACAATCGCTCTCCAGCGCGCCGCAGTGTCATTGTGAGAAGCCTGGAGGAGACAGGCCGCGGGTTTTTTAACCCGGCGCTCTGCTGTTCGCAGCTGCGACTTGTCACATTAGTCAACTCGAATTTTAAGAAAATCAATTCCAAAGTTTAATTCGCTCGACTCCCATGCCTGTTCTCCCTTCGCACCTTGGCCACCGGCGCACCACCCATCCCGCCACCCCCCCAGCACCTCATGAAACAGACTCCCAAGGGGCACAAGTCATCAATCTTAAATCATGTCCTCAAAACTAATGGCGGGGCTCTGTGCTGGGCCTGCTAAATTGAATTATTAGTGGATTGACAAAAACTGCTGGGATTATTGTAAGGACAGGCAGTGAGAGGCTTAATGACGGGAAGCGGGGGACGTGGCCAGAGTGAAGTAGGAATGGGAACGATTCAGAAGGGCCTTCACTGCAAATCATCTTCTTTAACCGAAGCATGTTCGTCTGTGCGAGCTGCCAGTCCTAGGCCTAAAACGCACTTTCGGATCGTTTACGGTAATGTAGACACTTCCAGCTAAGCAAGTTCGATTTCATGTACGAAAATGTGCCAGAGTGCAATTCATAATGCTGAATAACGAAGGGTTTTCATTGCTGTGGACTGCACGTGTGCTTTGCATTGGACACTCACTTGAGTGTTTGCATACTTGCATTGAAGAGGGGGGGCTGTCACAACTCACTTTTCGTTTCATTGCGAATACGGCAGACCAGAAACACAAATTCGTGCGAAGATATTTCACTGTGTACCAAAGTTCAGTGGTGAACTCTGACCTGCGAATTTGTATCACGTGGTGATATGCGACCAGTAGAAAACCAGTAGGTCGCGGTGTGACCTCTCTCTACTGTACTGTACTGTACTAAACTTGGTTTTGCAAGTCAATTTATCCTACTATTTTAAGTTTCGCTTGGGGTAAGTTGACATAACTTATAAATTCAAGCTGAAATTGTTTAACTTAAATTTTTAAGTTAAAGTAACATGAAAATATACACTGTAAAAACTGTTACTTAGATCTAACTCAATAAAATTAAGGCAACATTTCCAACTAATTTTTGTAAGTTTATTGAACTGATATTTTGAGTAAGGACAACTTAATAATATGTATTAATATGGATTTCAATTAATGCAAAAATATTAAGTAGCATTTTAAGAAAAAGCAAATAAATTAAGTACAACCAATGTAAAAAATATCAGCATATTATACACAGACTTAATTAAAATATGTAAATTTTAAATGAAAAATACTAGTTAATGTCTTCTGATTTGTTAATTAATTTTATTATTATATTATTTATGGTTTGTTGTTGTTCTTTTATTTCCTTGAGATGAGGGCACGAAAGGTTTTGTTTGGACAGCTTTAAAGTGCAACATACTTACAAGCAGCAGTCTTCTGAACAATGGTAACTACAAAACTCAAAAGAAGAAACAGAAACTCTTCCACATCTCGAAGATAAATGAACATTAAACACTAACAAGTCTTTCTTTTTAGTTAAAAACACATAAAGTTTAAATTCAAATTATACCAAATGCAGTCCCGTGCAAAGCATGCTGGGAACTATGAGTCCACTGCCTAGTTAGTTATATTTATGAATATAAAATATGAATTTATATACAGTATTTTGAATAAAAAAAAAATTTAAAACTTGTAACACAGTTTACTCATTTTATTTAGTTAAATCTACTAAGGCACAGAAACACTTTTTACAGTGTATGTTGATTTGACAAAAATGCTGCATATTTTTACTGTGTAGAAAGCAAACATGAATGAAGTGCTTTCCATATTTGCAGTAACATCTGACAAATATTTGCATGCTCAAAGTCTAGTGTGACTGCCCCTTAAGTCTGTTTCGGTCCTTTAGATTTAAAAACATTAAAGGAGAGTGGTTTGAGCGCACTTTAGTAACACAGGGGACCTACCTGTATGCAAAATCAGACAGTGCTTAAAAACTGTTAAACAAACTATGCTTTTAAATATGTATCATTCAATCTGTTGTACCATTTTGTTTATTATCCAAATAAACTTTTTTCTAGTTTGACACTATCATTTAAAATTTTAGAAACACTCATCTATTTATATTTTTTACATTTTTGATTAATAGTAAACGTATCAAAACTCTAGAATAATGCATGAAACCATTATGTTGTGACTAAGAGCATGCAAAATAAATAGTTATTTATTTAACATGGGACAATGCACACCAATAATACATAAATATGTAAAAAGTAAAAGTTCAGTGACGGCGTCCCAATGATGACAGCAGCAATGACAGTGTTCTTAATATGACAAAGTAAGTGTTTTGATTAATGCCATTAATGTTTATTTTTTAATCAGTGTATAGTCAACTAAATGAATATAACATGGCAAAGATGAATGCACATTTATATATTGATTCAATAGATTTATAGCATTTTGAAAAAATCTGTTTTTATAATATATCTTTGAAAATCAAATTATGGATTTGAATTTTTAATATAATTATAACCTAAAGGTGCTATGTGAAAGTTTTCATTTTGTCACTTTAGAAAACACATTTTTACCCAAATTAATCCAAATGGATTTATTGCGTTTTGGAACCAAACTCTTCATATAATAACAATTTTGAGGGGTCAATAACCATGTTTTCAACTTTGGTTTTTCTTAACACTCAAATCAAAACTCTTAAATTTGATCATCTTCAGTGTAGTCACCCTTTGCCTAAAAATTATACTCGTGTTTTATCAAGAAGCTTCTTGAGGTCTCACACTTGTATACAATATTGAAATTTGGCAACACTTAAGGTTGTATTTGTTTATGTTAGTTAATGCCAGTGCAATAGTTCATGTTAGTTCATTGTCCATTAACCAATGGTAACATTTACAGTTTTTGATTTAAAAAAGAATAATAATATGCTGCAATAAAGTATTGTTTATTGTTAGTTTATGTTAGCTAATACATTGACTCCAGTGGCCGGTTGCATAAACTTAGCCGTGACAATAAGACTGCGTCTTAAGAATGATTCTGATTAACTAGCAATTAGTTGGGGCTAATCAGTCTTATTATTTGGATTTAAATTAGACCGATCTACCTTTCTATGTAACATACTTAAAGGAATAGTCTACTCATTTTCAATATTAAAATATGTTATTACCTTAACTAAGAATTGTTGAATCATCCCTCTATCATCTGTGTGCGTGCACGTAAGCGCTGGAGCGCGCTGCGACGCTTCGATAGCATTTAGCTTAGCCCCATTCATTCAATGGTACCATTTAGAGATAAAGTTAGAAGTGACCAAACACATCAACGTTTTTCCTATTTAAGACGAGTAGTTATACGAGCAAGTTTTGTGGTACAAAATAAAACGTAGCGATTTTCTAAGCGGATTTAAAAGAGGAACTATATTTTATGGCGTAATAGCACTTTTGTGAGTACTTCGACTCGGCGCAGTAACACCCTCCCTCTCCCATTATGAGAGTGAGAAGGGGAGCGGACTTTTCAGGCGAGTCCAAGTACTCCCAAAAGTGCTATTACGCCATAAAATATAGTTCCTCTTTTAAATCCGCTTAGAAAAGCGCTACGTTTTATTTTGTACCACCAAACTTGCTCGTATAACTACTCATCTTAAATAGGAAAAACGTTGATGTTTTTGTTCACTTCTAACTTTATCTCTGATTGGTACCATTGAATGAATGGACTATTGAAGAAAAAAAATCCTGACTAACTTTTAAGACTAGTCTTAAAGTTTTATGCAACCAGCCACTGTTAACAAATACAACCTTATTCTGAAGTCTTACTAACAATTTCAAACTTATTGGGGTTTTTATTAGCTGCTTTATCTCACTATTTGGTCCGTCATCCATTAAATTTTTTTTTTTTAATGAAAAAAAATTAACATGTTGGCAAATTTTTGCCTACAAAAGAAGTTTTAAACATTCAAACATATACTTTCAGATTAAAAGATTTTTAAGATCACGAGAAACATTTTAGTCAGTGTTTCAAAACTTTGGAAAAGTATATTAAATTACGTTTTGTTGAAAGTGACACGTTCCCCAGTTTAAACGTCACCCCTGCTTGTCACACGATTGATGTTTGAAATGTATTTACAGGAGTTTTTCCCGTGCGCAGGGTGTTTGTGTATGCGTGTTTAGAGTTACAGCGGCGCTCCCGGCTCATGATGGTGATGGATGAAAGTCGCTTGCTCCCAGAGCGCGCCGCTGAATTAAATTGAAAGCTACTGTTGATTCTCCCCGTTACCGCCTCAAAATCAAGTTTGTAAGAAATTGATTTAAGCCAAGGGGGTCTTGGTAGAAAGAAGGCGGCAGGGATTTCCTCTTGATGGGAAGGGATGATTAGATTTGTTTTGTCTCTCTTTTCCTTTGCTGGTGTCAGCAAATCAGATCAGTTCTCTCCCCTGTCAACACGCGCTCCTTGTTGAGCAGTCAAAGCTAATTTGCAGACACGCCACTTGTTATTTTTCTTTTTCCCACCCCAGGTTCCCTAAAAGCCACACGATTCCTTTTCCCTCTCGAGATGTTTTGACACCGATGGCAAAAACAACACACTCCTCTTGCGTCTCCATCGGAAGGTTAGCAATATCATCAGTCGCTCCTGTTTATCCCAAATGAGGGGAACTACAACAACCTTTTCTGCAGGGCCGTCATCTTTTCTGCTTTTGTAAGGGATGGTTACCTGTGGGAAAATTGAGCTTCTGAGTCAACATTCATCACCTACGGTTCTGGTCCGTTTCGGGAGTCTCCAATGGCAGAAGCCTATCTTGGTATCATCCATCTTCAGGCCAAACTGGAGCTCAGATCGGTCTCACCTCAACACTGCAATTAAACTTTAACATCTCTTGCCTAATAAACAAGCACCCAATGTTAAAGCGGAGCAAATGTTGATATACTGACATCAAAGGATGCTTACGTTGGCTACCTCTATAAGTGTCAGTCAACATATCACATGTTTTTTTAATCCTCAAGACCGAGTCCTTTTTTGAAGACTTCAGTCTTTCCCTTCAGAGCGACGGGGGCTGAAAGAGAGCCCTGTACACGTTGTCTATATCGTCCACAGGAGATTTGTCAATACACTGAATCATATAGGTTCTGGCAGTCTTTCTACAGGGACAGAATTTGCCTTGAACTACTGTCTTTTCTCATCCTCAACGTCAGCCTGCGGGCTGAGATACGACATATGTTCTCTTCATGTCGGCCCGCCAGTCACACGATACATTATTGAGCTTAAACGCGTGCCGTATCTCGCTGCTCTCCAACAGAACAGATGGCCCAAATTACCGTCCCAGAGATGCTCATGGATGCTTTGACAAACCCGCAGTGTCCTACCACCAAAATGACAATATCATTAATTGGTATCGGGTAAAATGGTGATTTTCCACAATGGCACAGCGTGAAGGCCTGTCTAAAACTCACAGATGTAAAAGATTAATCTGTTGCCTTCAGGAAGGTGAGATGAAAATCAACAGTCTGCGATGACGACTCTTCACTGTTTGGAGTTGCTGTCCTCTTTAAAATGAAGAAAAAACCCTTACTCTTCCTCATGAGGGAATCCTTTTTGTCCTTTAAATGGACTTTATGATGGTGACCCTTCTGGCTGTAGTAATTATGACAAGTTGAGGAATTGCCCACAATTATCACTGCTTTCCTCTCAGTTGCTCAATGTGAGATTTAATCGTTTTGCCCCCCAACTAAATATAACGTCATAAATGCTCGTTCCATATTTGGGTCAGTTTCCGCAAATTGTATTTTAAAATTGTAAAATGAGCAATGTTTGCAATACTTTTATATGAATTTCTTTTTTCACATGTGTGTGCATTTAACGACTGAATGTAAGCATTATAACAACTTTTATTTTTGCAGTAGCTGACTGTACATTAAAATGATTGTATCATGTTATCGCTCCCACAACACACGCTGTTTCTGCTTATCTCATGTTAATCTTGAGTGCCTATAGAGTAGTATTACATCATTTATATCTCCAAAGAGTACTTAGTTTTATTAGATTTTTAAAAGACAGATCAGCTTTACCGATCTTTCTGAATAAACCCAAGCCCCTCGAGGTGAACCGAAGTCACGAGCAAGCATAACATTATCCCACTATCTCTGGATAACTTATGATTTACTGCACGTTCGTGTTTTTTACATTATATGCACTTACTCGCCGATTGCCAACAAAACACAGATATTTACTGCAGTTTTAATTAGCGCCTGCGACTCATGACCTGATTGGGACCGCCCCATTTCAACGAAATCTAGTGTTAAACACACGCACAACTCCGCTGCTAACCCTGATAAACAAACAACATCCATTGTTTTTATAATGCTAAGTTAATTGAGAAGCTGAACAAACTTAAATTTTGCTCACAAACAACAACACATTTCTCTGGTGATGTTGATTTCGTGTCAGCTCTTGCTTGGTGTGTATGTGCACTATTCCGGGTGAAGTGCCCATATAAGGACTTCCACTGTACTTTCATGCAGTGAAATTGCCCATTAAAGTAATAAAGCAAGATTGTTACGTATGAATCTTTCATGTTTTAAAAAAAACCTTTCCGAAACTTGTACAAACCCTGGCAAAGTGCATTTGGCACGGAAATACTCGCACGTCACACGTCCAACACTTTGCCTATGTTTAGAATGAGGAATCCAACTCTTAAACAGTGTTAATAAGTCAGAATGAATGAAATAGCTTTATAGACTTTTAAAGTTATTATATTATGTAGGGAGGAAGAGACTGTGGCATGCAAGAGACGCAACAACAGCACAGATATTCAGAAAACCAGTTGCCTAAAGAATCATTTAGTTTTACAAAGAAATAGGTAAATACAAAAAATGTCACTCACGTTTTTTTTTTTTTGTAATTTACACCATAGCTTATTATTCACTTAAGTGCCTAAATACACTCACGTAAAGGATTATTAGGAACACCATATTAATACTGTGTTTCTTTCGCCTTCAGAACTGACTTAATTCTACATGGCATTGATTCAACAAGGTGCTGAAAGCATTCTTTAGAAATGTTTGCTCATATTGATAGGATAGCATCTTGCAGTTGATGGAGATTTGTGGGATGCACATCCAGGGCACAAAGCTCCCGTTCCACCACATCCCAAAGATGCTCTATTCGATTGAGATCTGGTGACTGAGGGGCCATTTTAGTACAGTGAACTCATTGTCATGTTCAAGAAACCAATTTGAAATGATTCGAGCTTTGTGAAATGGTGCATTATCCTGCTGGAAGTAGCCATCAGAGGATGAGTACATGGTGGTCATAAAGGGATGGACATGGTCAGACACAATGCTCAGGTAGGTTGTGGCATTTAAACGATGCCCAATTGGCACTAATGGGCCTAAAGTGTGCCAAGAAAACATCTCCCACACCATTACACCACCACCACCACCAGCCTGCACAGTGATAACAAGGCATGATGGATCCATGTTCTCATTCTGTTTACGCCAAATTTTAACTCTACCATCTGAATGTCTCAACAGAAATCGAGACTCATCAGACCAGGCAACATTTTTCCAGTCTTCAACTGTACAATTTTGGTGAGCAAATTGTAGCCCCTTTTTCTATTTGTAGTGGAGATGAGTGGTCTCCGGTGGGGTCTTCTGCTGTTGTAGCCCATCCGCCTCAAGGTTGTGCGTGTTGTGGCTTCACAAATGCTTTGCTGCATACCTCAGTTGTAACAAGTGATTATTTCAGTCAAAGTTGCTCTTCTATCAGCTTGAATCAGTCGGCCCATTCACCTCTGACCTCTAGCATCAACAAGGCATTTTCGCCGACAGGACTGCCGCATACTGAATGTTTTTCCCTTTTCACACCATTCTTCGTAAACCCTAGAAATGGTTGTGCGTGAAAATCCCAGTAACTGAGCAGATTGTGAAATACTACAACAACCATACCACGCTCAAAATTGCTTAAATCACCTTTCTTTCCCATTCTGACATTCATTTTGGAGTTTAGGAGATTGTCTTGACCAGGACCACACCCCTAAATGCATTGAAGCAACTGCCATGTGATTGGTTGATTAGATAATTGCATTAATAAGAAATTGAACAGGTGTTCCTAATAATCCTTTAGGTGGGTGTATATGTGAACCTTTCTGTGAAATATAGGGGTCATTTTTCAATTGTGGTGTCTTTTTTTAACAAATTTGTGTTAAAAATGTTATATTGTTGCACTTACAATCCATGATTCATCTCTGAGGTATGGCAGAACATACATATTTAGTTACAAATGCAATCTTTGCATAAAACTCAATTAAATATGTATTAAAAAAAATAAAATAATTGTTAATAGTGCACGAATTGTGTTTATCTTACAGTATACAAACTTTGAAACATTTTATAATGTATTGGTATTTAAAGTTAATTTTAACTGGTGTAAAGTAGAGTGACACCACTTGCCACCCCAATTGAAGAATGACCCATAGGTTAGTTTGATTTCAATCATTGATTTCACTTTAATTTCAATCTTTGACATGATCTTACTCGGTCAATATTAAAGATATCAAGGTTATATTTTCACAGAATGATCTTTACATTATGTAGGAGGATGATTTTAGAAAACGGTAAATCTAAAAAAAAAAATGGTTTTCACAAATTGGGTCACATATAAGCATTTCATTATAATATTTAGGCAAGTATTTCTGTGCAAGCATTATCTGGAGTCATTCACTGAGAGTGTTGTGCCGGGTCTCTTTAAGCTCTTGTTCATGTTAAACGGAGATTAGCGCTTTCATTTGCCATACAGCTCGGTTCCTGCCCTCTCGTCTCCTCTGCCCCCTTCAAGTATTCAAAATTAATACTACCCTCAGCTCTGAGGCCACTGTCTGATATTAGCAAAGTAATAAAGAGGATGAATTTTTAAAAGCATATATTCTGAGAGGGTTAATATCAGACTGTTATCAATGAGAGGTCGAGCGACGTGGGGAATTTTGCTGTCGGTCATAGGTGCAGTGCAATTTTGGTAGCTTCGTCATTATTCATTTAACTTATTTTATATGACTGAATGTCTGGCACATCCCATTAAAGTTAGTGGATCTTTTGTAACAATGTAACAAATATTCATTGTAAAAACCATCTGTGCACCAGTTTGGTCAAACTGGAAGTCCGGCCTAAATTAAGCCCTAATTTGGGCCACTTTATAAACCTGAAAGATTTGTCACCATCTCTTCTTATTCTCCATCTACCTTTCCAATATCTCAGTTCGTCGTCTTTTTGTTATCCTCTCTCTTCATTAATCTTTCCGAACGGCTCAACATCATCCATCTCCCCAGCTGGCTTTTCCCGCAGGGTAAATGACTCCAGAGGCCCGTGTGACCCTGCTCTGTATCAGGTTGACCCGCGCCTTGTTTGCCATTTTGTGTACGCCGCTGTTTATTTAACAAGGTGCAGAGTGAGAGGGCCTTGCAGAGACGGTCCTTTGATAGTAACTTTGACACCCGAGCTGAATAATAACCCTCATTATGGAGTGTCTGACAGCTTCTGAAGGGCCTGATTTATGAATATGCCGGGGGCTGAAGCTCGTTCCCTTCGCCTCTGCCCAACGTTCCCCTTTCTCCTCTGCTTCTCTTTCAGAGATGTGCTGGCTATTACATGCATGTTACGCCAGAGATAGCAGGTCTGTATGATCTCAGATGATCTGGAAATCTGTACCCTGTGATCATACGTCATACAGTGCCCTCCACTAATATTGGCACTATTAGTAAATATGAGCAAAGAAATACTTACAAAAAAAACTTTTCTTATTTAAAAAAACAAAAAAATGTAAATACAACACAGTTTTATAAAAAAGTTTAATTATTAAAATTAATTACTACAATTATTGGCACCCATATGAATGTAAATATCTAGTTTTACTCATTTAATTTTGGTAGTAATATAAGCTGAGCTGTCTGAGCTGATGGTGTAGTGGACAGAACCCGAGTTGGAATTTAATCCCAGACCCCTCTCTCCACCCTGTACTTTCCTGTCATCTCCTTAAAATCCTGTCTATCAAATAAAGGCAAAAATTTGAATGAGTTTTGTCGTGGTTACTTTTTAAGCGCCCTGCATTCGTACCCCAAAAAGAAGCTTAAAACTATTTCTTTTTCGAATAGTTGCTCATGAAATTTTAAACCCACTCATGAGATTAAACCTTTTTAAATATCACTCATATCAAAGGATGTCTAAATAAATGATGAAGTATATATTTCTCCTGTTTCTTCTTTGACACCCCAGCTGAATCAATTAAGCAGGAGAAGGCAGGGATCTCCAGGAAGGTTGTGGGTTTGGAGAGGCCTTGAATCCGAGCTTTGGATGCCATGGAGGTGGGCTAGCCAGTGGATATGCATAAACAGAAACCGGGGAGGATGAAAGCTGGTCGGCAGATAAAGCCGCTTTGGATTCCTGCTGCGTCAGCTCTGAATTTTGACCATCACAATTAGACTCCCTACCCAATCCACCTGGTCACCTGGTATGTTGTAAAAAATTCCTTGTTGCATATTATTATAAATAACAAGTTATTTCAACTTTCTTGACTAGTGAGGAGTTGGTATAAATTAAAAAAAAAGTTGAATGGGCTTAAGTTATTACAACTTTATTTTTATAATTTATCAATTCTAATGCTGCGTTTACACCAGACGCGGAAGAGGCGTGAAGCGCGAGTGATTTCAATGTTAAGTCAATGTGAAGACGCGTTGACGCACGGCTGGACGTCATTTGGCGCATAAGACGTGTTTCCGCCTCATTCACGCGTCTAGTTTGCGCGAATTGAGCGCCCGGCGCAGTACGCAGGAATGGTGCTTTTAGTGCATTTTGCGTTTGACGTGAATATACGGCTGACGCCCGAGTTGAAAAATTTTAACTTTGGCGGAATTTCGCGCCACATTGACCAATCAGGAGCCTGCTTGCTGCTGTGGCGGCAGCCGTGCCCAAAGTCACTCATTCAACCTGAAGGAACGCTTGATATTGTCCGTGAGCAGTCACCCGAAGCTATTATTTCTATAGAGACAGGAATAAAAAGGACCTCGCTTGGAAGAGTGTCAGTGAGGACATCGGGCAACCTGGTAAGTTGTAATACACATTTTACTTTTGAGTCACGTGACGTTTATCTACCCACGCTGTTCTTTTCCCCCTATAGTAAGGTTACCAAATACAAATTGGTAACTCTCTCAATAAATGCACAATCAACATCAGCCATCTTGCCAACAGACAACCGCATAGCACTTGCCCCTCCCACAAGAAGCGGAGTTTGCCTCTGACGCGCGTCAAATGCTTGCTTTTTCCGCGTGTCTACTTCTATCTAGACGCGCGAATGCATTCAAACTGTTCAAGCGGCAAATGGCGCGGTAGACGCGATTTTGAAGCCTGAAACGCGGTTGGTGTAAACGAAGCATAACTGTGCATTCACACCAGACGCGGCAAAACTGCACTATTTGCGTGTAGTTGGATGCTTAAACATTTTGAGTTTACTCGCTTCATGAAATTCTAGTCATTCAAAACATTCACGTGTAAATCTGCGTCATGGGAGGGGCTTATAGCTCAAATTGAGTAAACTTACCAGATTGTTCGACCTCCTCACTCACTTTTTTTCCAAACAAGATCCTTTGAATTCCTGTAAAAGTAAGATGTCGTCTCGTGTAGCCATGATGACTGTTCTTCATTGTTGTTTTGTTTTTCTGCCTCCGCTCGCTTCCTGTAATCACGTCACTGCTATTGCAAGCTCCTGATTGGTTAACGTGGCGCGAAAATCTGTCAAAGTTCCGATTTTTCAACTCCGCGGATCACGCTTCAATGCTCAATTCATGCGGAATGGGCTATTTGCGCTTAGCGCGCCGCAGGATGCCTATTCGCTTCTTTGCATTGACTTAACATGTAAATTACTTGCACTTGCTGCCTCTTCCGCATCTGGTGTGAATGCGTCTGGTGTGAATGCACAATTACTAGTCAAAAAAGTTTAAATGACTTATTAATTCAATATATTTAAAGGACAAGTTCGGTATTTTACACTTAAAGCCCTGTTTTCAGATTGTTTATGATGAAATAAAACGGTTTTGACTGAAATTTCGACATATGCGGCTGCCCCGAGAATTTTCGGGTGTTTATTGTTTCACGTCCCACCTCTACAATGACTGTATAGGTGCACTGGAACAATCCTTCCTAAAATGCATTAAACTTTCGTTTACAAAGACGTCAAACTCAGCGAGTGGTCAGGGGTGTTCACTGATATGCTCGCACAAAAATCGCTACAAAAGATGCTTTCCAACAGGTGTTTTACCATTCGTTGTAAACTTGTGGACCTATTTTTCCAAACGCCTCACACCCGTATATTCTTCCGTTGATAGCTTGAATAATAGACACTCCAGCCCAGTTGGTGGCGATAATCCACCTTTGCCAATTGCAAGAATACAAACAACGTTCCCGCGCGGAGTAATACCTCACAGCTAATACAAGTCAATGGAGATGGACAAAAACTACGATAAAACCTGTTGGAACGCGTCTTTTGCGGCGGTTTTTGTGTGAGCGTGTCGGTGGGCGCCCCTGGCCGCTCGGTGAGTTTCACGTCTTTGTGGACGAAGGCTTGATGCATTTTGGGAAGGATTGTTCCAGTGCACCTGTGCACCCATTGTAGAGGTGGGAGGTGATACAGCAAACACCCGAAAATTCTCAGGCCAACATAATATGTCCAAATTTCAGTCAAAACCGTTCTATTTCATCATAAACAATCTGAAAACAGCGCTTTAAGTGTAAAATACCGAACTTGTCCTTTAATCAAGTTGCTTTAAAGTCTACTGTTGATCTGCCGTTCCTGGTAGGTGATGGTGTAAGGAAAAGCATGTCTGTTGTCTGCATGTTTGTGTATTCAAATGTTAAAATTATACACCCTAAAAAATATTAGTTATATCTGCACATAGTTGGATCTATAATAAATACATCCCTATCTTTTTTCAATGCGTGCACTTAATCTTTACAGCGGGTTCTATATGTGTTAGCATTTAGTCTAGCCCCATTCATTCCTTAGGATCCAAACAGGGATGAATTTACCAAAATAAAATGTGGCGATTTTTTAAGCGTATAAAAAATGAGAACTTTATTATATGGTGGGCGAGCACTTAGTTTGCAGCACATTAACCTCGTTGCTCAGTAACATCATCACTCCTGACTCCTCCCCCTCTCGCTCAAACTCAGTGAGATGGAGTAATGATGTTACTGCGCGCTAAGGCCGAAGTATGGTCCATTTTTATGCAGTGTTTCTCCTACCATTATATAAGGGGGGCGCCCCGCCCTCCTAACGGCTCGACCCGCCCCCCTTGAAGGTCAAGTAAATTTGATTTGATTTTCTTTATAGCACCAGAGAACAATTTGTTATTTTATTAAACAAACTACATAGCCCTCAATATGTTATTTCTCTTATTTCCACGATGGCATGTCTTTTCTGTCTGTGTTTGCACGTTTACAATTATCCAACTGAGTGCGCACATTTATATTTTACTGTTCGGCTTAATTTACTGCGCGCGCTCTCTCTCCTTCCATATCTTGCATGAAGCGCACGCACGTCTCTCTCTAACATACCTGAAAAGGTGACGGTGTTTTCAAAGTCTGTTGCTCCGTATACTTTCTTTTTTCGTAAACATCAACAGTCACGGATGTTACTGACAGAGAAGACTGATCGAGTTTATCATGACTTGACGAAAGGTTAGCATTAGTGTTTCCCACACGCGCGCGCATTCTCTCCCTCTCTATCATGCTGTAGGCTATATGCCCGCGCTGCGCACATGTTTTGTAGTAACTATGTGTAACTACGCGATATAAAATAAAACTCACATTTAAAATAAAAAGCTCATAACAAAACAAGACATAATGAGAAAAGCAACAACGGTAAGGCTTTAATGTAAATGTATAGTGATTTTGTCAGACGAATATAAATCGCGTTTATATATCAGGATTTCAGCAGAAACAAAACTCGTGTTCACAGATGAGCGCTTTGAAAAGAAACGACGCGTCCTGCGTTTTCCATGCGTTTTAGGTGTTAATGGACCCTTATGCCAGAATTCTTCTGGTTGGGACTCGGGATGCAATCAACTTGGGCATAAAGAGGTGGGGACATCTCCCACCCGCAAATTACAGAAGTGAGGCTGGTTAATATTGTGAGTGCTGGCAGCTTAAGGACAGCAATTTTCAACCCGGTGGCATAACAACACCGGGCCTCATGGCCAAAAAAACAGACCAGCCCACTGGGGATTCTCCTGGTCCTCCCAATGGCCAATGCGGCCCTGCTCTGTACTGTACACGTTTGAGTCAAATAAACTATACTTTGCAAGGCTTATGCATTCGACCATGTGCGTACGTTTACATAAACGTAAAAAGCAGACTTTTCTTTGGGATTTAGTAGTAAGATAAAATGTTTTGTGAATATGGGCCCTGATCTTTTACTTTCTCCAAATTTCAAGTTCAGACGTTTACTGTTAATGGTTTTCCCTTTGTCACACTGCTTTTGAATGATCATTGCACAAAAACCACAACAATCCCAAAAGATGCATGTTTTACAACTCAGCATGTGATGTCTGTTAGCAGCCTAGTCCACTCGGAGCCAAACAGCATCTCTACATTTAGATGTCCCGTGTTATTCTGTTTTTCTCCCGTTAGTGTATTAATGATGTTGTACGGATGAAGTCCGACCCGTCACACTGGAACTGAACCGGAGGACACAGCCGATGCCTCCGAGTTGAGCTCTGATGTTTCTCGCTTTCTCGTATGCAACATTAAGAAGTCTGGATAAAAGGTAAGGAATAGGCTTTATTAACTTTAAATATGCATGATGTTTCTGAGAAAAGTGCAGTTAGGCATCGAGAAACGTCCAAAAGCTTGAGTTCCTTCTTTTTTTCTCTTCATCTCTCCTCCTCAAAATCTGTAAATAATTGAAAACAGAGAAATGCAGGGGAAAAGACAGCAAGATTCTGACTCTCTCTGCATAAACATCTCCTTATTAGTGACCCTAGATGCCCAGAGAGACTGAAGTGTGCTGCCACATGAAAACTTTTGCCTTTACTTCCACTTTTACAGTTTGACTGAAATCACGCTGACAGCCTAAAGGTCATTCTGCACTCTACAGGTGCAATGACAATGCAATATTGTATGCTATATTGTGAATATCATGTTTAGTGGAGGTATCCCAGACAAGGCTTAAAGGATTAGTCCATTTTCTTAAAAAAAAAAATAAACCAGATAATTTACTCACCACCATGTCATCCAAAATGTTGATGTCATTCTTTGTTCAGTCGAGAAGAAATTATGTTTTTTGAGGAAAACATTCCAGGATTTTTCGCATTTCAATGAACTTTAATGGACCTCAACACTTAACAGTTTAATTGCAGTTTAAAAATGCAGTTTCAAAGGACTCTAAACGATCCCAAACAAGGAATAATGGTCTTATCTAGCGAAACGATTGTCATTTTTGGCAAGAAAAATAAAAAATATGCACTTTTAAACCACCGTCTTCCTCAGGTCATGTGACACGGCAGCGCAACCTTACGCAATATGTCATCATGTCAAGAGGTCATGGATGATGTATCGAAACTACGCCCCAGTGTTTACAAGTGTGGAGAAAGAGGACCGTTCCGACGTTGTTGTATGTGGAACAGAGATGTTCACAAGTCTCTGAGCTCGAGTCCGAGTCAAGTCTGAAGTCTCTGGGCTCGAGTCCAAGTCAAGTCTCAAGTCTCGTTGTAACAAATAAAACTCTAATAACAAATAAAGAAATTATAAACATTTATAAAAAAAAACAAAGTTGCACATTAAGTAAGGTCTAAAATTAGCATTAGGTACAGAAATTAAATTAAATGGATAATAACACTGTCTTTATTGTACAAATTAAATATTATTATTATTATTTTTGAGCAATAGAAGTGATTTTCTGTTTGTCTTGGGTTGTTTGATTTACATAAATGACATGGACTTAAGTAGGTTAATTGAGGTTACTGTCTCTTTATTAAGAACAAATAAGGCCAGACTGGTTTCTGACTGGTTTCTTAAGACATAAACAAAAAAAAATTATTAGAAAAAGAATACTGTGAGATCACTTTGCATGTATGTGCCTTGTCAAGAAAAGAAAGATTTTATGTTGGCTTAACTTTTGAAACACTTCTCTCTGTATGTGAACTACTGAGGGCACTTAAACGCGTGCTCACACACAGGCAGAGGGCGAATTCAGGAAGAAGATGCAGCAGTCGCTTCACATAAAAACGTTACGTTGTTTTTCATTGCTCTATTCAGCAAATGTATGTTAATGGACTACAGTATGACACAAAGTAGCGCAACTCTGGACCTGACTGGAGCTGGACCGGACACACTTAACCGCATGTGCGTACAGAAATCTGCTCACTTGAGCGCCTTTTTGCGGTTAAATTATTTAACCATTTAAACAATTGCAAGCCTTAGAAACACGTTAATGACAAACTTACCCTATTTAAATTGCATATTAATCCGCAAATCGCATGCGAGCCGAACCGCGGATCTGTCACAGCGCTACACAAAGCTTCAGATGAATGCCACAGCAGCGGCTGCCTGCAGGTGCAGTCGACATGTATGTTCGCGGCCGCGCGCGTGGAGCAGATATGTCACGTGTTACATCGTGGGCAGGTTGTAGGTAACGGAGGGAGCTATGACAGCGAGCTCATCAGACGTTTCCTAAAAATAAACATTGTTCACGAGTCACGCGGCTCGAGTCTCAAGTCGAGTCTGAAGTCACTGTGTGTGCGACTTAAGTCGCACTCGAGTCCGAGTCTCAAACTCGAGTCCCCATCTCTGATGTGGAATGATAATAATTAATGTCTTTGTGTCAGTTTATTGTTTAAAATGGTCCGCAAATGTGCGTTTTATATATGTAACACGTGACCTTTCCATGGCATTACGCAATTACCTGAGGTCGCGCTGGCACGTCACAGGACCGGAAGAGGGCGGGAGGTTGTGGGTTAAAAGTGCTTATTTTGTATTTTTCTTGCCAAAAATGACAATTGTTTCTCTAGATAAGACCCTAATACCTCATGTTGGGGTCCATTAAAGTCCATTAAAATGAAAAATGTTTTTTCTTCAAAAAACATAATTTCTTCTCGACTGAACAAAGAAAGACATCAACATTTTGGATGACGTGGGTGTGAGTTAATTATCTGGATTTAAATGGACTAATCCTTTAAGCCTAGTCCCAGACTTTAAAAACTTTATTTACAATAGATGTTATATTTATTTTAATTTTTACACCACACATACACAACTCTGGCAACGATGTTGGTTAGTAGACACGCCCCTTACTGCTGATTGGCTACAAGGGTGTTTTGGTAGTCAGCTCGACTCCCTTTTCCAAAGTGTTTTTCAAAAATCACGCACCCCGCCTTTAAGTGAAAACAAGATTTGATGGATAAAAGTTTACCTTCATACAGTCTTAAAGCAATAGTACAACATGTTAAATAAATTAAGTCCCAGATTGTCAAAGATATGATTTCTATTGATATTATGGGACTGAACTTAAAAAGAAGAGGATAAAACCCGTAAATTAAAATTAAACCCTGCCTTACTGATGTTTTTCATATGTTTAAGTGCTATACTTGGGTCCCCAGTGCTTCTATTAACTTAGAAAATGTGAAAAAGATCAACCCAGTAACTTAGTAAATCATTCTCTGCAAGCATGTGAAAAAAATAGGTCTAAAATAGGATAATATTGCCCCTTAATCCGCAATATACAACCACTGCACTGCCATTTAGTACAGAGATCAGCTCATTTTGCATTTGCAGTCATGTTTTGAACAACATAAGTCATGAGGTTGGAAAGTCAATCTCTATACAGCGATCCACAAAAACACTCTTCTTGGTTTTAAATCGTCTTACTAAAGCAATAAACTGTTTGTAACATTTGTTAGTATCGCTCTTGATCTTTATCTACGATGGGTGTTCGTTTTTATCCCTTTTCTCACCAATCTCTCACACACACACACTCCTCTTTTCCCTTCTAAAGCCGTACTGAACGTGTCAAAGCACGCAGATAAACAGCATGTATTTACCCAGCATTACGTTACTGTGACACACGAGTCTTTACCGGAGCTTGCTGCCGTATTTATGACCCCCAGTCACTCTCTGCTATTTATTATAACCTGCGTTGACTTTATTATCTCATAGCTCCTCACTTGCTGGTGATACATGGAGCGTCCTCTGAATTTTAATTTTTGAAATGTGCGATTATTCCTGCTAGGGCTCTATAAGAGGACGTCCTTCATGGTTCTCTATCAGTGATGGATTAACACTCATACGGCTAATGAATGGGCCTCATAAGTAGTAAGGTGCCATTTCTATTAATTGTCTAGCCGGTGAGACTATTTTCTCATTTCTTTTTACATTTCTTTCTTCTTCTGTTTGTTTCAAAATTACTGCGGTGAAATGTAAAAGGATATAAAATGTTTTCATAAAAAAAAAACATTGGGGGTCTCTAGTGGTGTTACCAGGGGTCCTCCAAATATAGTTTAAATTCAAAAAAAAAAAAATTTAATTAGGCAACGAAATGCATTAAATAAAATGCATAATAATAAAAATGTGATTACATGATAAAAAAAACTTTTGATACAGGTTGGGGGGTCCCTGTTCCTCTTTTTAAACTGGCCTGAAAAATGTCGAGGACCTCTGCTATACAGCATACACAAAAAAGCTTGATGGTTAAATTAGTGTGTGCCTGCCGTATGGGTGTGAGAGTGAGGACGAGCTCTTGGTGTTTCTGCTCCGCTGCGTAGATTATTCTCAGGTATCACAAGCAAAGACAGAGGATTATTATTTTAGCGCAAATACAGTTGTCAGTTTGGAGACTCCAAATGCAATCATTTCCATCTTGAGATAATTACTGGTTCAGCGGTGAGGTTTGGGTTGAAAAGCTGACACAGGATGAGCGATCACTCTCTAATGAAGGATTTTACATAGTAAGGAGGATGAACGCTGTCATCTGAAGTCTCTTCCCATCCACACCTTTTTGTTTTAATAGCACTGGGTTTGACCTGTTGGAGAGGAGTGATAATTGTACTCTTTGTCTGTCTCCTGTGTCTGTTAGAGGGTTAAAAGTATCAGGGACGTGGGTACCATTGACCTCTGATCTTTTTCACACATTAAAGGCTTCGTCATAAGAAGGGATGCTATGTTGTGGCTCTTCTGCCGTCACCTCCACTCCAGATTGGGGTCCCCCTCCTCTCCTCCTGTAAACCAGAGAAGGGTTAGGGCATCAATTCAATTGAATTTAAATGAGGTTTTCATAATGAGAGCAAGATTTGAGAATAGCAGACGGTCTGAATGGTTAAATTAATCTGTTTTCCTATTTTTCCTACATGTACTTTTTGTGTCAACAGTTGGGACCGCGTGTGCTCTGCATGTCCTAGATGTCCCATGTATAAATAAAGCAAATCCTTTTACTGAATCAATTCATTAATGCTGATAGTTTGAAATGATTCACTTAACTTTTTGATCTTTTATTTCATTTTTAAGCTCTACGAGATTGTTTTAATAAAAGCAATAATAATAAAATTAAATTGGCACAAAGTGAGAGTATTAAAGATGCTTCAAATTGCAGTTTTAAAGATGATTCATTTATGTGAATCATTGAAAACTGCCAGTTTTAATGAATTTTATTGAAATGATTTGTTTGAGCATCACTCAGTAATTTTCATTAGCTTTTTAAATGCTTTAAACGGGACTTTTTCCATGTTTAAAGGTGCAGTGTGTAATTTTTGATGGATCTCTTGACCGAAATGCAAAATAATATACAAAACTATATTATCAGGGGTGTATAAAGACCTTTCATAATGAACCATAATGTGTTTATTACCTTAGAATGAGACGTTTTTATCTGCATATACCGAGGGTCCGCTTACATGGAAGCCGCCATTTTGTGCTGCCATGTTTCTACAGAAGCCTTTAATGGACAAACTTTTTTCCTAAGTTGTCTCCGATGACATGTTTGTCCAGTGAGGGCTAACGTAGCTTCTCTATGTCAGGTAAGCAGTAGACTGAGCCATTGGTTGCAATTCACCAGCACCTCACCACTAGATGCCGCTAAAATTTACACACTGCACCTTTAAGTGCTATAATTGGGTCCAGTGCTTGTATTAAACTAGAAAATGTGTAAAAGATCAACCCAGTAAAACTGCAAGCATGTGAAAAAATAGATAATTGAAATCTGGCTCCGTTTGTGATGTCAGAAGGGGATATTAGCGCCCCTTAATCTGCACTATCCAACAACGGAACTGACATTTAGTGCAGAGATCAGCTCATTTGCATTTTAAAGGACACACCCAAAAAATGGCACATTTTTGCTCGTACCTACAAAGTGTTAATTTTACATGATATAATAAATTATCTATATGATATTTTGAGCTAAAACTTCACATATGTACTCTGGGGACACCAAAGATTTATTTTACATTTTAAAAAAAGTCTTGTGAAATGTCCCCTTTAAAATGTTAAATTCAAAAACACATATTGCCCCTTTTTAGTTTTTGTGCATAAGACGATTTGTGTATGTTAATGAAATGTAATTTACTAAATTTTTTTAAGGTAAGTGGTTGTAATCAATTTATTTAAGCTACATTTAAACAAAAGTTTTTTGTTTTATTTATTACTAATTTTGTTTTTGTTTTAATGTAGCTTAAATAAATTGATTGCGACCACTTACCTTAAAAAAATTTAGTCAATTTAATGAATCATTTTTTTTTCAGTGTATTTGGTCTTAATTTTATTTTTATATAACATTTTAATTCTTATTTGAAGCAATTTGCTTATTTGGTCAAATTTTAAATGTTTCTAGTTAACAAATCTCTTTTTTATCAAATTTGTTGCATATTTAGAGCTTGCATTTATTAACAACCTTAAATTGTTCATGACATATTTATTTATTTAGCTAAAGCCTTGTAGGCATGTGAGGCTATAGGATGTGACACATCATCTGCTAAATAATATAGACAGCATGCATATATCCTACAGCAGCCCTTATTTTGGTTGCAAATAATAACGACGAATCAAAGGAAGTGCGGTTTTATTTCAGTCATAGTTTTGAAGTGGGTTTTGACTTCCTCCAGCGTGTGTGACACATGAGGGGGTTCCTGCCAAACACAGCGCATGGATGTGTCGCGCCGGGGTGCGCGTGCTGGAAAAGGTCACACATTTGAAGGGATGGCCATTATGTCGGTGTCACTGCATGATGATGTATCGTCGGAGCCGAGCTCTACCTGACACGCAGTGAGCACGAATATGATTTCAGAGAGCATTAAAAATTCAACAGCCTGACCTAATTACGCTGTAATATTCAGATGAAGTCCACACATCACACTGGGAGCTTTCTTTGGGAATCCATTCTAATTGTGTTTCGTTTGATTTGTCAATAGCAGGAATCGTAATATCTGATATGATGCATTAATTGCAGAATTACATTGTTTGTTTATACCTCCCCCCTTGTATGAACTCGTATGCAAATGCATCGTTCAATTATTCTGTAAAATCGTGATTTGATTTCGCGGTGTTTGGACAGTCCTCTTACTAGTATGTCTGGTTTGTAAAACGTCAAGTGGAAATCCTTATTTACAGCTCCAGGCCTGCGGTCTCAACTAAAGTAACACAGAAGCTGGGATTACACTAAAGATAAACACTATCTCTCCGAGCACAGGCGCTCTCGCTAAGAAGCGCCGGCATCCCAGGCATTGTTCTGGAGTTAAATCAATTCCCCGCGGCATTCAGCTCCCGTTTCTTACCCCGCTGATCAGGCCCGGTTACAAACAGCTATCATTTGCATGAGAAAAAAAAGACGCTCAGATGGAGAGAGTGGCGTATTATCAATATTACAAAGTGTTGCAGGTAGCTCCACTGAAGTCGACCAGGAGCCCGGCTTTTCAAGTCTCTGCGCATTGATTTAATGCTACTTAAAACGAATTGCAGATCAATTGGATTACCCAGAGGCAGATTTAATGAGCCGCGCACCGCAAAGCATGTTTGTACCTCCCGTCATCCTGACGGAGAGACTCGGCGTTCTTCGGGAATCATTTCTAGCCCTTCTGGTCACAGCAATAGTGCAAAGTTTGTGACTTTGACAATGTTGACAGGTCTTTTGGGAAACACCAAACTTTGTGCCACCAAAAAATCTCTGTGCCGATATCGATATTCGTTTACTTAGAAAAACATCTGATATTGAAAGCTATAGTTTTGCTTATTACTGATTATGTGGTGAATTCCTAGAAGTGCAGGCACTGCTTCACAGGTGCATTCCTAAAATATACTGTATATAATAGTACTAATGTGATTTTAACATCTATGCATTTGGCAGAAGCTTTCATCCAAAGTGTCTTAAAGATATCAAGGTATGTTCCCTGGGAATCAAACTCATAACTTTTTGCACAGCTAATGCAGTGCTTTACTCATTGAGCTACAGGAACATGTAAAATATATTGGAGCATTACAGTGTTACAACTTTTTTATAGTCCTTACATTTTGTTTGTTTTAGTCATGGTATACATGGTAATCTTCTAAAAAGCAAATGGAAAATGCGACCGTGCTGCCTTCCTTTTCCTTTACAAAGCGATTGGGTGCTTGTGTTCCCGTAACATCTAACGTTGCTTAGCAATCATGAGCTGCACTCTTCATAAATTCAGAAAAGCATCTCCATGCATTGTTTCTTGTATTTGTGTCAAAATAAAACAGGATTCCCATGGGTCCTTGAGATACTTGAAATCCTTGAAAGTTTGTGAATCTGGGGAAAAAATTCAAGGCCCTTGGAAGTTTTTAAAAATATACATACATAGATACAGGTCAATGAAAGTGCTTAAATCTATTTTATGCAAGAAGTTAAAAAAAATCATATTATTCGCTGTGTAGTGTAGGATAATATCATAAAAATTCTAGACTTTTTAAGCACACATGCTAAACCGCTTTAAATGCTTATATCTTCTGTATGCGAATGTTGATTCATACCAAAATGCTTTTTTGCATAGTTGTGTTTGACACATGAAAACGTCTCGGGTTACGTATGTAACTGTTGTTCCCTGAGAAGGGAATGAGACGCTGCGTCTCCCTTGCCATACTTCCTGCGTCCCTGTAATGCCGTCTTTGGCAATATTTCAGATAGCGATATACTTCCTGGCTCTCGCGTAACCCTGTCTTTGTTGTGAAGCCTCACCATTGGTTGAATTTGATATACACATTCAGATGCACTTACCCCTGGAGGCGTCCCCAAAGTGTCACCACAGTGACGCAGCACGAGTACCCTCGAAAGGGAACTGTAACAATCTATCTTAAAAGTTCAAGAAACTTTATTATCCCCGAGGGGCAATTTGTTGTGCAGCAGCATACAATACACATTACAAAAAACAACAACCATACAATCAACAGAAATAAATTAAATACATACAAAAAGTCCGCAACTCACATTAACTTGTTAAGACCACCTATAGCAGCGGGGACAAAAGAGTGTTTGTGTCTGTTGGTCCTGCATTTAGGCAATTTGAATCTACAAAATAAAACAGCCATATAGTGGGTGGCATGGATCAGCTAAGATTGAATGATCCTTCTTGATAGTCCTAGTCTCATATAAAGTGTTTAAATCAGGCAAAGGGTTGTGGGAAATTTTGCCGCACACCTTCAACTCTGTATTGAAGCCCGTAACACGATGTAACCTTGCTCTCACTTGAATTGTGTCCCCACATTTAGTCCTTGAATTTGAGGGTATTGGACCTGGAAAGTCCTTGAAAGGTCCTTGAATTTGAAGTTAACTAAGGTGTGGGAACCCTGTAATAGTTAACCATTTTAAACTTTTAAAAGCGTGTCACACCCTATCTGAGCGCACTTGCTGTGCGTTTACATTTAAAGGTGCCAAATAATCCATTGAAATAATATGTTAAATTGTTATTTGATATAGCAGGCATGTGACTTATTTATTTATTTATTAATAAGGTTTATTATTACCTTATTTGAAAGGGTCATGAATAATAATGTTGAGCTCTGCTCCGATTGGCTGTTTTTCAGAGCGGCTCATTTAAGTAGCTCTGTATGTGTGTGTAAACAGACCTTATGTTTGAATCGAAGATACAGATTTTGAGGAATATTTAATTGTTTAAAGATTGTTAATGGACGTTTCTGAGTGCTGCGTTTGTGTTTTTCAGTATGGACCAGCAAAACGTAACTGTAACTACATTAGTAAAACTTCACTCTAAATGCTAACATATAGCATATAGCGCTAAGTCAGCTGCAGTCATAACTTTTGCTTTTAGAATTGTAACAACATTGTACCGTACTTTCCGGACTATAAGCCGCATCATTCAAAAATGCGTCATTAAGACGAAATAACATATATAAGTCGCAGTGGACTATACATCGCATTAATTTAGAAAATTATTTCACAAAATCCAAGTTTAAGAACGGACATTTAATCTGGAAATGCAAGTTATATAACTAAACAATAGCAGACAGAACAGCAGGCTGAATAGATGTCTGTACGTTAAAGTAATATTATCAGTTATTTAAACGATAAACCATAACATACAGAACTTACCTGGAAGGTTGAATAGGCTAAATTAACCGAACAAGCCAACTAGCGTGAAGTTTGCATACTCGTCATTCCACATCACTGAATTCATTGAATTACATAAATAAAGGAGCAGCATATGGCGGACTCTCGCGGCTGTAGACGGTAATGTTGTCTCTTGCCTCATAAATGTCAATATTACTATAAAACGCAGCACCAGCCAAGTTATGAAAAAAAAAACGCGGCTTATAGACCGAAAAATACAGTACCTAATGTAATGTAGGGGCGTACATCACAACTGTAACGTTACAATCGGTATTGAGATTGGCCTTCCAACGATCTTTAGCGTTAAAATAAGGAGGAAACGATCGTGTTTGAGGCTCATGATATGTCATTACCATGTACAGAGCTCTTATTATTCATCTATGCCTACATAAATACAGTTTTTATTATACGCCACCTTTAAAATAACGTACGTGTGCGCACAAAAGTGTTTTTGATATGAAATTGATATAGTCCGTATACCCTGAAACTGAATGGTTACTAAAGTACCATTGTATTACTGTCTGATATAATCACTGTACAACTTCATGCTAGCGTAGACTATCTAAATGAATCCCATCATTCCTGGCTGAACTTTCTTGCTTCTCTGTTGGGTCTAGAGTAAAACCCATCTCTTCCTTTCATGACATATTTTGTATATTTGGCAAATTGGTGTAACGCTCGGCTCATGCGTCATTATCTTCTTTCTCGTTGTCTTTTCCGTGCCCATTTCCCTTCGCGCGCGTCTATCTGATTCTGGCACAAACCCTGTCTATTTGACAAGCCTGTTTTGAGTGCCTCTATACCATCATACAGAGAAGCAGGATAAATATTTATCCCCAGCTGCTGATCCGCACCTGGGATCAATAAAGCTCTTTCTCAGTGCTAATCAGATTGCCTCAGGATCATGTAATTACTGTTTAATATCCTGTTACAGTGAACGGAGGGAGAACCGTTCGGCTGCCAGATTCCCCTCGCTGTCATCGGAGCAGTGTTTATATCTGCCGATTCTGACCGCAGGATGGCAGACACTCCCACGGGCCGGCTGACGCCACGGGTTCACGCAGCAGTCACCGCCTTCCCCAAAAAAATCCAGTTTGGACTCGATACAAGCTTAGGAAAAACAAGTAAGTTTGGGCCTAATGGTTTGGATTCAAGTACATGTCATGACTCAACAGTATTGTTTGTCTAAACCATCACAAACTATAGTATGCAAAGAGCCAATAACATGCAAACTTTCCTCCAACAAAGTGTACTCGCCACCCGAGGAGACGTCACGCCGTGCGGCCGCCGATTCGGTTCTCAGAAATCACGCGTATCACAATTCAATCACACCCGAGCACCATCCAGGCTCCCACCTCCACCCCCTTGTTGACTTGATTAAGGTGAGTGGAGATCGCTTCACACACATACACATCACAAAGCACCTGTCTCGAGCTCGCACGCTCACGCACAAACACAGGAGGGGTCTCATTTTAGACCTTTATAATTGGCAAAGGATGTTTTAGACCGGTTTCTCATTGCTTCTCTGATTTGAATGCACACGATTATCGTACGAGGGTCCATTAAAAGAACAACCAGACTCTGAAGATGAAGAAATCGCGTCAACAGCCGTGTCGTACCCTGCCATTACCATTTCTGTTCCCTACCCCTATCCTGCTATTTGTTCCCATTAAAAAGCCTACTAGAAGGACTGCAATTCATTCAGACGTATTGTATGTGGTAATGTACACTATTAAGTAGCAGTATATTGAAACAAACCTTTGATTAAATGTATTTGAATCACAAAGAAACAGCAAGAACCCTCCCTTGCCTTTGTTAATGAGGGCCTCATTGTGCCGTACCTGTGCTCACCGACTTTTGTGCCCGCGGTTTCAAGAGGCCTTTTCTCGCACTTCTACTCTAATATTAAATCAAATCAACTTGGGAAGAAAAAGGCTTTTGTTCGCATTTGAATAATTTGTACATATTGTTAGTTATAGTGGCTGATCTTTTAACAACGTGAAGAATGTACATGTAGCTTTAATAGGAGTTTAAATTACGGCGCTTATTTATTTTGGTAACTAATTTGTTTGTTCATTACGCATTCAGCATGCTAATTTGCAATCGATAGAAACAAACAAAAACAAACTGGAACCTCGCCGGCCTGCGAAGCTTCGAGCGTGATTTTTATGCGCAGAAAAAATACACATCCCTTGTATAAAACAAAGACCTTTAACACTCAAGCACCTAAAATATACAATAGAAAGACAGCCATACCGTGCAAATCTATGTTAGTATCGTACTGTTTGCATAATAGATTAGAAATTAGCATTTTTGTTCATTTTCCGTGTATGCACAGTGCCCTGGAAGAAAACGCTCCATGCATATCAGATCAGCCAGCCTTCCATTTTGCTCAGTATATTATTTGACAATCTAAATTGTGTAATTTGCATGAAATTGCTTAATTAAAACACAGTCACTCGGGGTATTAATTTCTTTGTCTGCCGACGGAGTGCAGTGCAGGCAGATGTAAAGTGCTGTCAAGGAGGAACGTCAGGCAGAGCGAGGGGCGACACTGTCCCAGCACGCCGCGACTTGGCTGGGGAGGGTACGGTGCCCGCCTGCCTGGTTTGGGCATGCTTGGTAAACGGAGGCTCATGCGTTGACATCATTCAAAAAAGAGGATGGAGGGGTGATAGAGAAGGATGGTTGGCAGCACGCCATCAGCACGTGTCTGGTGCTTCATGCTTTTTCAACACGCTTGATGCTTTCACAATAAAAATAGACACTAGGCTGTATCACATGGACAAAATTTGCAAAAAATATGTTTTTATTCAGGAAAGCTGTTTGACGTTGAATTGCAAAATAAATTAAAATAAATAGATTAGGGAAGGAAATAACGTTAAGGTATTTTCTTTTTATTGAAAAAAAATTCAACTTTATATTTGTCATGATAAATAAAATTACAAATGACACTTTAAAATCTGTCAAATTAATTTTTTCCTTAAGTCTCGCATTTTGCCTTCATGGCAGTGATTTAAAGGTGCAGTGTGTAAATTTTAGCGGCATCTAGAGGTGACGTTGTGAATTGCAACCAATGGCTCAGTCCACTGCTCACACTTCGCTTTTGTTGAAACGCATAGAGAAGCTACGGTAGCCACCAATGGAAAAACATGTCATTGACGAAGACAAGTAGTAAAAAACGTTTGTCCATTAAGAGCTTTTGTAGAAACATGGCGGCACAAAATGGCGACTTCCACGTAAGGGGACGCTCGCTGTATGTAGATAAAGCGTCTCATTTCTAAGGTAATAAAAACATAACGGTTCATTATAAAAAGGTCTTTATACACCCCTGATAGTATAGTTTTGTATATTATTTTGCATTTCTGTCAAGAGATCCTTCTAAAAATTACACACTGCACCTTTAACTGTTGGCTATTCTGTTAAAGTGGTAGTGGAAGTCGAGAGGATTTGATATTATTGCTGTGATATTATATAACTGTACAATAATAATAATAATAAAATATCTGTTTTGGAAACTGAATCTGACATACCCATGCACACAAAGGAATCGGTCCTTCGCGCATGCTCTTAAAGTGTGTTGGTAGATTGTGACGTATCAGATGAAATGTCCCGTATCCAGTTTGTGAAGCGTCACTGTAATTTTCACCCTGATACCCTTTTGTCTTAAATATCAAAGCCAACACGGGCACATTAACATTTAAATATTTTCCTGTGTTTCATAAGGCGAAATCATACAATAGGTTGGGGAGGTGCTCAATGTAGTAAAATAGCACGTCAAAAAGAAAGGCCTTTCTCTCTCGCTCTCTCATTCTCTCTCTCTCTCACATCAGTGACTGCCTGTGAAGGCTTCCAAATCACAGTCCTTGTACCATTCAGCACATACAAAGGCTTGTGTGAGACTGAGCAGGCAAGGCCTAATTAAAATCCTTTAACAGAGAGAGAAAGAGAGGTGGCACGCATCGAGCCGGGTTGGAATGGTAAAGGAGGCTGTCACTGGGTTGGGGCGTCGACAGACTCGGTGACAGCTCGCCAGAGTAGCTACCACACACTCCATTTGCTCAGAGGGTCTTAATTGGGTCTTTGATGTCCTTTAGAAAGGTGGTAGAGAGGAAATATTATTGTCGCCCGCTTTCATATCGCCTACAAGCTTTGACTGTTTATGATTTACAAAAGATGTGCTTCTGTTTCTCTCTTTCCTGCTGTCATTTTATTAACAGGGATGAGTCAGGATGGCCGACTGGGTGAAGTATTAGGTGAAGGTTTTTTTTATGCTGGTGCTAATCTCTCTCTCCTGTACATATAATATATAATTCTTATACCACAGGCCTGTTGAAGGCTTTATTCTGATTGAGAAATGTTCCATAGGTATGCATTGTACCTTTTTTCAGTCCAAATCTGCCAAGAGGTAATATAATATAACCAATTATATATAATAAATGTATAGCTTTTTAAATATATTTTTAATTTAAATGTAATGATTGCCTTAAACATACACATCTAATTATAAAAATATTAGGATGTTAATTTAGGCATACAACTTCTAAGAGGGAGTGAATGCTGACAGTTACTGGAATTACACAATATACACTCACCTAAAGGATTATTAGGAACACCTGTTCAATTTCTCATTAACGCAATAATCTAATCAACCAATCACATGGCAGTTGCTTCAATGCATTTAGGGGTGTGGTCCTGGCCAAGGCAATCTCCTGAACTCCAAACTGAATGTCAGAATGGGAAAGAAAGCTGATTTAAGCAATTTTGAGCGTTGCATGGTTGTTGGTGCTAGACGGCCGGTCTAATTATTTCACAATCTGCTCAGTTACTGGGATTTTCATGCACAATCATTTCTAGAGTTTACAAAGAATGGTGTGAAAAGAGGAAAAACATACAGTATGGGGCAGTCCTGTAGGGGAAAATGGCTTGTTGATGCTAGAGGTCGGTGGAGAATGGGCCGACTGATTCAAGCTGATAGAAGTGCTACTTTGACTAAAAGAACCACTCGTTACAACCGAGGTATGCAGCAAAGCATTTGTAAAGCCACAACACGCACAACCTTGTGGCGGATGGGCTACAACAGCAGAAGACCCTACCGGGTACCACTCATCTCCACTACAAATAGGAAAAAGAGGCTACAATTTGCACGAGCTCAACAAAATTTAACAGTTGAAGACTGAAAAAATTTTGCCTGCTCTGATGAGTCTCGATTTCTGTTGAGACATTCAGATGGTAGAGTCAGAATTTGGCGTAAACAGAATGAGAACATGGATCCATCATGCCTTGTTACCACTGTGCAGGCTGGTGGTGGGGGATGTTTTCTTGGCACACCTTAGGCCCCTTAGTGCCAATTGGGCATCGTTTAAATGCCATGCCCTACCTGAGCATTGTTTCTGACCATGTCCATCCCTTTATGACCACCATCCTCTGATGGCTACTTCGGATAATGCATGTCACAAAGCTCGAATCATTTCAAATTGGTTTCTTGAACATGACAATGAGTTCACTGTACTAAAATGGCCTCACAGTCACCAGATCTCAATCCAATAGAGCATCTTTAGGATGTGGTGGTACGGGAGCTTTGTGCCCTGGATGCGCATCCCACAAATCTCCAATCTGCAAGATCAAACACAGTATTAATATGGTGTTCCTAATAATTCTTTAGGTGAGTGTACATGTTTGACAGACTTGAATTATGATTAACCAAGTGGCCTTCAAAACAACATATGACTTGAAATTGCAGTGTTCCACATCCCTCGGAAAACCATTACACTGTTAGTTCACATTTGAACTCCTGTAAGGGTCACAGCATCTGTAACATTACTCTCTGCTTAATTCTCTTCCCATATATTCACAGGCATCGAAAGGGGGCAAATAAAGAGACCCGGCGTGTGTGTATGTGCCGGAAAAGGCCGAGTCCCCGCTGCCATCGTTGATCAAATGAAACAACAAGGGCAACGGCAGCTAATGTGGGAATCTGTTTAGTGCAGGGCTGCCTTTTGAAATGATGATGATAATGGATTCAGGCCGCTCATTAATGGAGTCCGAGTGCTCGTTAGAGTGAACAAACAAGCCAGCCTGTCAGCACTGGAAATGCCAAGTGCCGGCAACTGTCTGCGTTTTATCTGAGGACGCAACAGTCTCGCCATTTACCCACCTACTCCACCCCCAACATCAAAGCGAATGACCGGGAACGCTGCGGCGCACCGTCGTCCGCCACCCTCAGAGCGACTCGGGTGATGGAGTCATTGGGTCAAGAGGATGGAAATCGATTCGCCGCCAACTGTTTTTTATAAAGATTTTCTTTGTATTTAAAGCTGAAGTAAGTAATTTTGTTTTTTAGATGTTCAAATATCTTATTTATCAGCAGCATCATTTTTTTCCTGTTTGCTTGACAGGGGCCAGCTACAGCATTACAAAAAACAGCAAAACAAATTTCTCAAAGGTTTTCACCTGACAGACACCCAAATTGGCCATATGTGAGAGATCTGGGATGAAGTTTTTTACTCTTTCCAGTAAGTAACCTAGAAATCATTCATAGCACTCTAAAAAGCATATGTGACCCTTTCTGTGAAATCCAAGTCTCATAATCTAATGATGAGATTTGAAGCATCAAAGTTTGATTTCACATTAACTTCCCTATTTAAAATGATCTATTCAGTCAATATTAAAAATATCACAGGCAGGGTCACAAGCAGCAACACAATGTTTATAAAGGAAACACCTAACCCAACACAATCTCTTCAGTTTTTCTCAAAAATGTGAAGATCAACTTGATGCCAGTGGTACAGAAAATACACAATGCACCTTTCGGTTTTCTTTTCACTTTTAAGTTAAAGCATGACAAGTTTTTATTTTCTTGGTATTGTTGTGTTACTGATGCTAGAAGTGTTACAGAATTTTATTATCGTACGTATACATCAGTGGCGAGGCTACATAAGGGCAAGGGTGTCATTGGCCCACTCAGATTGACGGCTGGTCCACCCAGTCAGAAGAGACACAAAATATTTGTGTAGGAAAGTTGAAGAAATCACGCATTAATGACAATAGTCTTTTTTATAATAATCGCTCAAATATCATTCAGAAATAAAGTTCATAATTTGCAGGTGTTCCTATACCTTGCAAATGTTAAAGTTGCCATAAAACAGAATTAGCGATTTTTCCCTTGGTTTGGTATATCCGAGTAAAATGGCTTCTGAAATAGCTTAAAGCGTTCATAACACACGCTGTTTCTGCGTATCTGATGTTAATCTGGACTACCTATAGAGTAGTATTACATCATTCATATCTCCAGAGTCTTTAGTTTTATAAGATTTATAAAAGACAGATCAGCTGTCCGATAACGTACCGAACGTAACGTCTGAATTCGAACTTTACTTGATCTCTTGAACAAATTCCTCGCCGAAAATAAAAAATGTTTTGGTTTCCTCTATGTGTTGTTTTTTGCTTGTTATATAAATAAACTACGTTTAAAGAACTTTGTTGTTATTTATTCTTAGCAGAGTTTACCGGAAGTTCGTGCGGACCACGATAGGCGCATGTTTATGTTGTTACTGCTGAAACCGTCTATGAAACAAAGCTGTCGCGTGAAGTGATGCCTGTGACTCGGCTCTCGCGCTGCCGCTGATTGCCGTGTGGGCGTGGTTTTCCGGGGGAAGTACCCATAAAAAGAAGTGGTACGTATAGCTTACCCCTGAAACGTCAGCAGTTCCTATAATCGAAAAAAAAACTTCTGAAACTTGTACGAACCCTGGCGAAATGCAGTCGACTGCTTTTTTGACACTTTGCCTATGTTTAGCATGAGGAAACCAACTCTTAAACAGTGTTAATAAGTCAGAACGCCCTCTTTAAATTTGTCCATCGAGAACTGATTGGATCGTTTAAAGTTGGGTCATGTTGCTATTTGCTAACTGCTGCAAACTTTTCCCAAACCCTGCCCACCTGCCATACCATAAGAATAAGTAAGTAAAGGGAGATCGTTTCGAGGACAGGAGGAGATTTGTGTTTATAATGGCACATGAATAAAAAAAAAAATAAAGCTCACATATAACTAATTTGTTAAAAATACCACATCTTCAAAACAAATTACAGTTTTTCATTTCAATTTCATTGCGAATTTTAAACAATGTGAGCGCAAGACATACTTATAAGCGTTCGAGACGTGCGTTTCAAAATGCACACAAACACAGAGGGCCCTATTTAAACAATCTAAGCACACAGTCTAAAGCGCACAGCGCACAGTCTAAATGGCCGTGTCTGATTCCACTTTTGCTAATTTAACGATGGGGAAAATGGTTTGTGCGCCGAGCGCAGGGTCGAAAAGGGTTGTTCATATTTTCCTAATGAGTAATGGGTGTGTTTTGGGCGTAACGTGCACTTAACCAATGAGAATCCTATCTCTCATCCCCTTTAAAAGCCTGTTGCGCTGGTGCTATGTCTAATCCCTATTTAGATGACGGACTTTGCAAACTGAAAAACTAAGCGGAGGAGGAAGACCACCAGTTTAAGATTAATGTTAAATAATTGTGTTGTTTTTCACTTGTATTGAAATTGTTATTTTTTGGATTAAAACCTTTTTCTTTTAGTCATGGAAGTAAAAATAGCAAGCTTTTAATTGCTGTAAATGTATTAATATCCTACATAATCATTGTAATCTTATAAAATAATTTGCAAATATGCAAGAAAAGGTTTGTACTCTAAAAATACAAATAACAGATAAAGAATTTACAAACGTGTGGAGAGCCAAAGCGTTTCAGCACTTGGACAGCGCCGTGTTTTTTTAAAGCATTACTTAAAATGTTTCTCATCTCACCATATACAAAAGTACAAAGTCATCATATACAATAAATCCGTGAGGTAGCATTTAAAAAAAAACATTTAAAAACAGATGCATTTGTTTAAAGCAAAGCGTTTATTTACTTACCAGGCTGCAGGTGAAGCAGCTCTTTATGCCTTCTAACGACTCATAATTAGTCCTCATTTATGTCCAAGAGACTCAATAATAATCTTTTACATTTTAACCCTTTAATTTGAATATTTAAAAGCTTTTTTGTGCTGCTGCGCATTCATGTGTGTGATAAGCAAACCTGCGTTGTCGTCCCGTTTATAGGCGCATATTACTAACCCGCTCATTAAATAACAAAAACAATATTGCGCCATTGACTTTAGACTTTAGATCAGGTTTTTGTTGGTCAATGGCGTAATCTATTTTAGTTGCATCAAAGTAGCAACACACCAACAATGTCCCTTAACACACCTCGTTTTCAGACCAGAACGCCCATGGGCGCAACATGGGGCGCAAATGCATTTGCTATTTAAACAACGTTACTCTAAATGTAAAAATGATAATTGCGCTGGGTTAAAACTAGCAAAAGACACTTGCGTCGCGCATTGCACCGGGTGTATGATCCCAGATAGCAAAAAATATCCGCATGGCCCCAAACTGTCGGCTATAGGTGCGTCCCACTGGCGGGGATGAAACTTTTGCCGCCGAATATGTTACTCCCATTTGTTGCGAGATGCCGCCAGCATGCAGCCAGCGGACCGACTGCTTAATTTATGCTTAACTTTTAAAAAGCGCCCGCCGTCAGACCTGTTTGCGATTACACCCTTATGACACTTACTACCTCCAGAGCACCGCCCGTGGTCCGCCGACTCATTGCTATCTGGGATAGAGCCCAGAATCTCTCTGCACTTGACACATACACATAAAAACATCTCAAAATACCACAGTCTTGTCAGTTATGTCTTAAAGTAATGCAAACAGTTCAGAAAATAAATCAGATGTGTTAGTATATGGATCCGTGCTTATTCGGTTTTAAAGTGGCAGTGCCCTCAAGAAATCTGCTTATGTTTGTGTCATTATGTTAAGACTAAAGGAAAATCACTTCTGTAGCTTTAAAAGATTAATTATATTTTGTTTAAAGAATAAAGACAGTGTTTTTCATTTGATTATATTTCTGAACCTAAATACTTTATTTTTAACTTTGTTCTATTCTATTTTTCTTATACGTTCTTGATTTGTTCATATTTCATTTTCCCTCACGCAAATTTTTTGCTGATTCGAAAATGATTTGATAGATGACTTTAAAAAACTAAAATGATGTAATTTGAGAGCAGGCATTGAGGTCCAAGGTCCACGCAGTTTATGCATCAACGCTGGCTTTGCACTAAAAGAAAGACTTTTTCAGACCCAGGAATAAGGCTACACAATAGACAATCATAGTTATGTTGTAAGAGTTGTGATCTATACGCAGGACTTTGTAGGTAGTGTCTCTGTTCTCGCATGTCCTTCAATTAAAATCCATGCTAATAAAATTCTCTCATGTTCTTACTTTCTCTGAAACGAATGAAATTATTAACAAGAGTTCATCTCGGCTGAAACTACAGTGCTTATGAAGCAGAGAGGAAAGTGATGGATTCCTTTTTTCCCATACATCCTTCAATTAAACATTGGCTGAGTTAAACTGAGTCATCTACTGTATGTCAGACCAACCTCCATCTCCTTGCGTCTTTGAACCCATCAAAAAATAAAATGACAACATCTTGTCAAGGAAGCTGAAAGATCAGAGGACTTTGGTTCCAGAGATAAAATCGCTGGGGTCTGTCACCATTTCACAGAAGTTCTAGCTTCCAACATCACATAATGAGATTCACGGATGGATCAGAACCCACCTTATCTTTCCATAACAGATCTTTACTAATCAGTGCAGAACTGCTTCTTCTTCCAGTTGTGTCTTAGTACGATTTCCTCTTGTATACGTTGTAATCATACAGTACCGTACCTCCCTACACTATATCAGAATTAACGCTAATAACCATTACATTTCAAGATCCCTTTTTTCTTCAAGTGCAACAAAGTGTGAAGTTTCAGATAACACTCTGTTCCGCATGAAAGAAACATTTGATCATCTTATACCGTTTCTTTTCCGAACAGAGAAAAAGACACGGCGACGAAAAGTCATTGCCCATTAAAGTCAGGCAAAATTACCCGGGTCGCATTAAGAAGGTTTAAATAAGAGAGCTATGTATCATGCATGTGGAGATGCATAAACATGACGGGCAGCTTAAGTAGAAAATGAGATCTGATGCCGTTCTGAAGACGAGACCTCAGAATGCATTTCAATTGAAATATTCATATCATTATAATCCAGAGGAATATGTAACGACTGTATGATATTTTATTGAGGAGGTTTTAAAAATGAATGCTGTCCCAACTCCTTAATAAAACCCTGCCAAAGCTCTTAGCAGTCACACTGAAGGCGTCTGTTCCTCTTCGGTGTCGTGCCAGTCGAATCTTCCTCAGGTTCTCCACTTCTCGGCAGGAGCGCCACAAACACTTTCTGCTTCTTGTGTTTACTGCTTTGAATTGATATACTGTTCCAAAATATGTGCACATATCAGTAAAAACATCATCTGAGATGGGATGCTCTCTCTCTCTCTCTCTACTTACTGTATGATGTTTTGTTATTTGGGCAGCTGATAATTGTTACTATTGTTGTAATAACAACATAATAAGCAAATGACTTCGGGCCAGATCATATACTACATTGCTATAGTTTAAGTCCTACCCTAAAAAAAGCAAAAAAATATATATATTTTTAAAGGCATGGTATCTGATTTGATCCAGAAACATTTTAAGTAATGCTTTTTAAAAGTGTCCTCACATCCTGATAGCAATCACTATGTTTAAAGCGTCCATAATACATGCTGTTTCTGCGTATCTGATGTTAATCTGGAGTACACATAGCATAGTATAACATCCTTCTTATCTCCGAAGAGTCTTTAGTTTTATCAGATTTATAAAAGACAGATTAGCTTTACGATTATTTTCGCTAACATACGAAAAATTCTGAAGAAAGAGTTATGAACTGCGGGAGGAGCGAGTCACGAGTCAGCACTTTATACAACGCTGACTGGATAACTTATGATTCACTAGATGTTCATGTCGTTTATATAATATGCACTTACGCGCCTATTTCCAAAATAACACCGAAGTCTTACTTACCGAAGTTACCGCATGCAACTCATGACCCAGTTGGGACTTTTCAATGAAATCCAGCGTTAAATAAACTCACATGCAAACCTCAGCTGCTATCCCGGATAAACAAACTATATCTATTGTTTCCATAATGCTGGCTTTCTTCTTCTTACATTACAAAAAAATCCCAAACCTGTCACGTGCAGTGAAGCCTGTATCTTAACGTCCTCAGTTCTCGCTCTACCACCTATTGACGTGTGGGGTGGTTTTCCGTGTAAAGTGTCCATAAAAAGAAGTGATATGTATGGCTGGACCCGTATTCGAAAAATTGTTTGCAACTTTGTACGAACCCTGGTGAAGTGCATTCAGAATATACTCTGTAACACGTCCAAGTGCTTTTTTGACACTTTGCATTTGTTTAGCCTGAGGAAATAGCTCTTAAACTGTGTTAATAAGTCAGAATGCATGAATTACTGTTGAACCCCCCACACTTAAAGTGTCTAAATGTATTTTTATAAATGTCCTCTGTGAAAGGAGTAGGACCAAAAAATGTTCAACAAATCATTGAACTCAGACCGAGTGCAATAACTGGACGCCTGCAATTTTTGCTCCACTTCTGTGTTTTGCATGCCACTGCGCACCCTGTTCACGCAGACATCATACATCATCAATTAACATGAACTAAGATTAATAAATGCTGTAGAAGTATTTTTCATTGTTAATTCATGCTATCAAATACAATTTTAGTGTTATCAATATTTTTTACTACAGTAAATGAAACAAGTGTCCCCAAAAGAAAGTTTTAAAAGATGTAGTTTGCCTCTGGGGATTATACAGTAGCAAGAAAGTCAAATATTTTCCATGCATTACAGCACAGTCTACATTTGCGGTCCAGGTGTGATAAGAGAGTGAGTGCAGTGGTCTCCAGTAGTGTGTGAGGTGTGAAAGGCAGTGCGCACTTCATGAGAAGCTGAGGACAGATTGAGCTCTGTACCGTAGTACAGCTGTCATTTCCAACATTCAGAGGCGCGTGCGGTTCTGACAGCTGCGCTGCCATCCGGACCTTTATTTATCTGAGCAAAAGGAAGAAAAACTGCAATATCGCTGTAGGTGGATCATGATAATACAATTACAATCTGTTAAGGGCAGTAAAGGTCATTTTGTGTCCAAATGAAGTTTGCATTTTTTTAATTTATTCATATGCATAGTTTTATCCGTGCAGATTGATTCAAATTTGCAGTAACGTGGATAGTGAATGTGGGAAGAGTAAAATTCTTTCATTCATCATATACGGTATGTGACCCTGGACCACAAACCCAGTCTTAAGGGTCAACTTCTTGAAATTGTGATTTATACATCACCTAAAAGCTGAGATAAATAAGTTTGTTAGGATATCACAATATTTGGCCAAGATACAAATCTTTTTGAGAAAATCGGCTTTAAAGTTGTCTTAATGACAACAGTTTTTCTAAGTTTTGAAATTTATTTTTCAAAACACTTTGTTCAACCTCCGCATTATCATATAAGTAAATTCTTTTTGTTTTGGACTAATTTGCAAATGTTTTGGTACAATCTTGCAGTTGATTATGTACAATTGTCTGCTATTTGCTACATTTCCAATTGCTTATGTAATGTTCATCAAAATACATTATACTGTTTTTTGTTGAATAGTCTTACACCTCAAAACATTTAAGAATTAGTTAATCGAGTTCATCGGGTCAAGTCATGCTAAATGGTTGACCTCTGTGTCATTATCTGTTACTGTAAGCATTATATTGTTTAGTCTTTTGTAAATGTGAACTGAGTTGATAAATTACTGTAAAGTGAATCATAATATAGGGGAATGAATTTGTAAAGTTTTAAGTTACTAGATAAGACATTCTGAACGATTTTTTGCTGCATTGCAAGGGAAGATATCTGTTGTGATGTGAATGAGAAATCTGCCTGACAGACTGGAACGTCAGGATGTGTATTACAGTAGGGGCGAAAATTTTGAGCAATGGAAAATTGGACATTTCTTACAGTGTAAAGTGAACTTTTCTAATTTTGTCATTTTTTATTTGTACTGTAAAATATTATTTTATTTCAAAATCACAATCTGTGTAATTTGTTTACAGAAAAGAAGGTTTAAATGTGAATTGTCCACAGTTCAAATTAGAAAATACTGATGCATATAATTGTGTACTGTTGTTATATTGACAACATGGCTAAACATTTTGACTGTATTGTTCTTTGCCATTTTGATGGGACTGACATGTTCACTGAAGTAAAAATTTACTTTTAAGAGATGAACTAAGGATTTTTAACAAGTTACAGGCTTTGCAGGAAATCCGTGATGTTGTGAAGTTTTTACGAAATTGCACGCATTATTTTGCTAATTTTAAGAATGATTTGAATGCTCCAAACCGACTTAGAAAAACTGTATTGATAAATAATTGTTTAAGACAGTGGTTCTCAAACTTTTTCTGCGTGCGGCTCCCCTTGTATACAGTATGTTCCTTCGACGCCCCCCAAAGAAAATTTATGAAAAAAACTGTTCTAAAATTTAACATTTTAATTAAACAAAACATATTAAGTTATACAAAGTAGTGCTGTTGGTTAGTAGCTTTATTTTTTCAGGTTTAATTACACAGAATTCATGGTAAATTAATGTATTTTTTAAAATGTCATAAAACTGGGGCCCCCCTGGCACTATCTCGCGGCCCCCAGTTTGAGAACCACTGGTTTAAGATATATTTACACAAGAAAATTTACAAAATATCTTCATGGAATATGGTCTTAATATTCTAAAGATTTTTTCATAAACATTCGATAATTTTGACCTATACAATATATTGTTGGCTATTTCTCCAAATGAAGAGTTTGGTTCCAAAATGCAATAAATCCATTTTGATTAGTTTTGGTAAAAATGTGTTTTCTACACTCCAAAAAAATCAAGAAAAATATTTCTTAGTATTTTTGTCTTGTTTTCAGTAAAAATATCTAAAAATTCATAAATTAAGATGCTTTTTCTTGATGAGCAAAATGACCCAAGAAAATAAGTCTAGTTTTTAGACCAAAAAAAAAACAAGTTTAAGTGATTTTGTGCATAAAACAAGCAAAAAAATCTGCCAATGGGGTAAGCAAAAAAAAATTTGCTTACCCAATGGCAGACTTTTTTTTTTCTTGAAAATAATTTTTTGCAGTGTATACCAAGAAAGTGACAAGATGAAAACCACTATATTCTGTTACAAACTTTCACATAGCATCTTTAGGTTATAATAACATTAAACTTTTAAATGCATAAATTTATTTTCAAATATTTATTATAAAAACTGATAATTTTTCACAAAATGAAAAAAGTTTTTTTCCCAAAATGCTATAAATCTATTGAATCAATATATAAATGTGCATTCATCTTTGCCATGTTATATTGATTTAGTTGACTAGTGATACACACTGATTAAAAAATAAACATTAATGTCATTAATCAAAACACTTTGTAATATTAAGAACACTGTCATTGCTGCTGTGACGTCGTCGCTGAACTTTATTGACAGCGATCAGCTGTAAAATGTTTTGGTCCTGCTTGATTTTTGTAGACTTGTAGTAAAATAATGTCAAGTTTTTCATAAGATCCACTGGGTTCAATGTGTTAGCATGACAGAAGCTTGATGCTGTCGGGAGAACAAGCAACAGCCGACATTTTTACTTCACCCAAGTGCCTCTCACATAAATTATTACATTTTGATGGCTTACGTTTCTTCGCTGTCACAGAAAACCACCACAGTTTATCAATGCCATCAAAAGTATTATTTTGTTATTCTTTGTTTGTTGATCCCGAAGTACAAAGTAGATAAGGAAAACTAGGATTTTGTGTCTATTTTATGTCTTATGTGCATATTTTTTATAAGTGCAGATTGTTGAAAAAAAATGAAAACGGTAATGACATCACCTCTTAACAACTTTCTGTTGGCAGATCAAAGTAAATGTAGGTAAATAATGATCCTCACCCAATTAAATGAGGGATACAATCAATCCCAATTTATTTTGACTTATTACTAAGACCTATAAGCATAATACATTCCTAAGCAACATTACATTATTGCAATATTTAGTTTGCCATCCATTGTTTGATTTCCTCTGTTGTTGCAGATGACTCTGTATTCTGGATTCTCACACCTCAAACTCTTAGTGTTGATATCTCCACAGAGAGATATGGAAGAATCATGAAGGAGGTGCGAGGAGGAGGAGGTAAAATGAAATTGCATTCCCCTCCTTACAGGGAGCCTTCACTAATTATGCTGTTTGAGTCCTCGCAGAAGCCAAGTCTTCCAAATAGACCTGTGCTCAGTGAACCCTGAGCCGGAGGGTTCCTGCCTGTGCCCAGCCGGGCTCGGCTGCCCTACTTCCTGTCGTTAATTATCTTTTGTTTGCCCTTGATAATCCGCGGCCCGCCGTGCCCGTAATGAAAGCTCTGAATCACGGCTAAGTGTAAAAAACAATGGCGTTGTCATTACCCCATCATCAGCGCATTATAAATAATGAATGAAACGTGCATTAGGCAGGCAGAGAAAGAGTTTATGAAAATGACTTGTGAGAATAGATTAAATTACAACTATTATTACTTTTCCTTTTGATGTAGTGCATCCGAGTAATTACAAAATTGTATAAAACCAGATGCCGTTCTTTGGCGAGCGTTATAAAAATCGAATTTATGTTACGGGGCAACTGCGTCTCAAGTGTATGATTTGAAATAACATTTTCTTAAAAACATCCCTTTCACGTTCAGAAGGCCGCCGTTGCATTGAGAACCAAGCGTTCATTTTACACGTGAATGCGATTCGTGCGGGTAGGTGGGTGTGTGTATACACGCGTGGCCACGAATAAAACCTTTCCTATGATGAGCATCCATTAAACGTCAACCTGGTACATTCACCCCTTTCTGTCCCTGATTTTGCTTTTACGATATTCATAAATCTGTCGCCAAAACTTATCAATAGAGTCTGTTGGGCCATTAGTTCGCTCTAGAGCCTTGTCCTTTTTTTAGGGAAATATACATGCCCTGGCATCGGTTATGGATTTAGATTTCATAAATCTGATTTTGATGCAGTGGGTCTTGTTCTAGGTGCACATTTTTGAAGGACGGATTACAGAGGAGCCAGCTCCCGAAGGGGTTTTAGTTATCTGGCCTGGTGGTACCTTGTTGTCTTTTAAAGCTGGTTTCTGATATTGAGCCCTAGCAGTGTGTGCAAGTGCTGTAGGATTATACTGTTTTGAGATACGCTACACCCACACTAAGATCATTATTGGTGTCTTATTGAACAAAAACCTTAAAAAGTTTGATAGTTCTGTCACGTGGCATCATGTGTTGGTGAATGATTGGATAACACAGTATATTCCCACAATTCCTTAGTTGTTAATGGAAGTTTTCAAACTGTGGAAATGATGTTATTACTGGTCGACAGCATCACGCGGGTGTAATGTGCTATTTGCCATGCCAGTCCTGGGTTTTGCAGATGGAAATTAAAGGGAGAAAATTGCTACTAACTACTCAATTACAGCGTTTGATGGTTATGGTGACCTCGGTTGGCAGCGATGGCAACACCGGGCCAATCACGGGGCCCAGATGGCATTAAATTAGAATAGGAAAAAGGGACGATTGCACATATCCATTGCACAAAAGACATCTGAATTACCCTGGACGCATCAGCTTCATATCAAACAATTAAGTGCAATGATAGGATTTTATAGGCCGGTTTAGAGGCAGCGTGCACACTGGAACCAGTGCAGTGCAGATTGACCTTAGATTTACATTTCTCTCAATTAAAGGGATTCTCGTTATTTCTCAGCAGACAACAGGATATGGTGTTTACCACATATTTAAGAGGTTTATCTGTTGTTACTTAGCATGTACTGTTGGTACGGTAGGGACAAAAGACACCTGAAGCAGGTGTTTCATGTGAAAGTGGCAACGGCCGTCATACATTGCAAATTTCCCTGGAGATGGTCAGCCCGACTTATTTTTATATAAATCAATTATAGATCTCGGTATTGAATTGCTTCTTCCAGAGGCAGACAATTGTTTGTATTCCACCTGTAGTTTTGATTACATCATGATATGTGTACATAGCATTTATTATTTATATATACACAGGAGAAATTACAATTATCGAAGGCATTCAACTGATTAATTCGATTGAGTTTTGCTCTCTACATGTTTGTGAAAGTCCTTATTTGAAGTCATTTTCTCTGAAGTCTCACAGCTTATGTTGATGAAGTGACTTTATGGTAATTGTTTTGGCTTCATATAGATGGATGGATGGATGGATGGATGGATGGATGGATGGATGGATGGATGGATGGATGGTGGATGGATGGATGGATAGACAAACAGACAGACAGACGGACAGACAAAGATAGATTGATGGCTCGAAAGAGAGATACATAGATAGATAGACAGACATACATAGACAGACATGCAGACAGACAGACAGACAGACAGACAGATAGATAGACAGACAGGGCAGACAGGATAGACAGATAGACAGATAGACAGATAGACAGATAGATAGATAGATAGATAGATAGATAGATAGATAGATAGATAGATAGATAGATAGATAGATAGATAGATAGATAGATAGACAGACAGACAAGTAGTTAGATAGATAGACAGACAGGCAGGCAGGCAGACAGACAGACAGACAGACACATAGATAGACAGACAGACAGACAGACAGATAGATAGGCAGACAGATAGATAGGCAGACAGACAGATAGATAGACAAATAGATAGGCAGACAGATAGATAGATAGGCAGACAGACACGATAGACAGACAGACAGACAGAGCGTGCATGCATACATACATACATACATACATACATAGGCAGACAGACAGACAGACAGACAGACAGACAGACATGATAGATAGACTGACAGGACAGACAGGATGGATAGACATGACAGACAAGATAGATAGACAGACAGACAGACAGGGCAGACAGGATAGACAGACAGATAAGATAGACAGACAGACAGACATGACAGATGGACAAACACGGCAGACAGACAGACATAGAAACACAGGATAGATAGACAGACAGGGCAGACAGGATAGACAGACAGATAGGATAGACAGGCAGGGCATACAGACCGACCGACAGATACATAGATAGACAAACAGATAGGCAGGTAGACATATACGACAGGCAGACTGACAGATGGATACATAGACAGACAGACAGACAGACAGACAGACAGCTAGACAGACATAACAGACAGCAAGACAGACATAACAGACATACATAGATAGACAGACATACATTAATAGATAGACGGACGGACGGACGGACGTATAGATAGATAGATAGATAGATAGATAGATAGATAGATAGATAGATAGATAGATAGATAGATAGATAGATAGATAGATAGATAGATAGATAGATAGATAGATAGATAGATAGATAGATAGATAGATAGATAGATAGATAGATAGATAGAGAGGCAGACAGACACGATAGATAGATAGACAGACAGATAGCTAGACAGACATGACAGACAGACATACATAGATAGACAGACATACATTGATTGATAGATAGATAGATAGATAGATAGATAGATAGATAGATAGATAGACAGACAGACAGACAGACAGACAGACACAGAGAGACAGACAGAGACAGACAGACAGACAGACACAGACAGACAGACACAGAGAGACAGACAGACAGACACAGACAGACAGACACAGACAGACAGACACAGAGAGACAGACAGACAGACAGATAGATAGATAGATAGATAGATAGATAGATAGATAGACAGACAGACAGACAGACAGACAGACAGACAGGATAGACAGATAGAGAGGCAGACAGACGCGATAGATAGATAGACAGACAGACAGACAGCTAGACAGACATGACAGACAGACATACATAGATAGACAGACATACATTGATAGATAGATAGATAGATAGATAGACAGACAGACGGTGGACAGACAGACAGACAGACAGACAGACAGACAGACAGACAGACAGACAGACAGACAGACAGACAGACAGGATAGACAGACAGACAAACTGGATAGACAGGCAGATAGAGACATATCTTTAAACCTCTGTGCATTGCTAGGGTCATTTTTGGCCTTGACTCTTTGTTTGTAATGTGGCCTCGTTGGGATGTTCCACAAATTGTATTTGGCTGTTGCCACATAGCCTGCTAACCAGAATCAATAGCCCATAATTCTCTTGTTTATCACCGGATCAATTGCTCCACTCAAAAGGAAGGGAAAACTAATTGTTTTAGGAATAATCTTTTATCTCTATGTGTGGATATGCCATTGATTTGGAGAAATGGAAAACGATTTTCGCCTCTCGGGGCGGTGAATAAGAAGGCACGCTTTTTGTTTGTGTGCAGATGTGCACGCGAATGCATTTGTAATTCACACCGGTATCGTGAGCTTACGCCAGACACTGATACCCATCAGCCGGCCAGGCTGGATGCACCACAGAAAGAGGATTTCTCTTAACGTAACCTCAAAATCAGTGGAGCAAAGCGGCTGATGTTTCATCTGTCACACAATACAAACGTTCCTCATTTTGACATAATATCATTGTCCTTCCCTTTTGACCTCAGATCTTTTGAAATGTCCATTCCAGGCGTCCAGGCTCACTTCCAACACTTAAGTCATATATAAACTGTGTTTTGGTGTAACCGGCAGTGGCTTCAGGATATTTTCATTTATTCATTCCTTATGCCTTGTGAATAAAGGCTAGTGTGGCTGCACAGTGGACTGTCCCCTTGGTCTGCGGGCGAAAGTCCTTCCTTTTGGGATCAATTACTTGGCAACAGGATCTTTTAAAGAGAAGCTTAACTGATTAAAAGTCCACACAGTGCCGTAAGTTCGTGTGTTTGGGCTTCTGTGTTTTACCGCGGCTGTTTATTAGCATATCATCTTTAAAGGTCACCCACTGTTTTATATAGGGTTCTATAACACAGAGGTCGGTCAAGTCTTGTGTATTTTTCATTGCGAGCATAACATTTTGAGTTTGGGCTTTTTGATGTCAAAATCGCATTTGCGTAGCTGTTTTCTCATGGAAAGATGCGAAGAGCACTGTTGGGTTTTGTCTCTGATTTTGGTTTAAGCTGTAATGTAACCGTATTGTAGTGCATCACTGTGGTTTACGGAGTCATTTTTGAGCACTATATGGAGAATACCCATAGTTCCTTGGGAATGCGTCTCTGTCAAATCATTGGAGAACCATACAAAGAGAAGGTACCGTGTTCAACATAGCCACTGATCAAAGAGGCCGGAGGCTGGTAGAGACGGATCGGCTCTCCTCCATGGATAAAACTATTATAGTGTATTAAACAAAACCAGTGAAGGAGCAGTCGAAACTCGCCTGTGCTTTCAGAAGTGCTAAATGCTGGGTCCCAGTAGAGTCTATTAGATCCCAGTAGTACCACTGGTACTGAACTGTAGAGAGAATAAGAGAGAGATAGAGAGAAAGAGATAGCTCACTTTGTTTCTTTTTTAGAGTTATATATAAGCTAGAAACTCAAAATAGCAAGAGTGCAAAAAGTAAGGCAGTTGTTCTCAAACTGGGGGGCTAGGGGGACGTTTTATTAAATGCAGTAAGTTCTCAACAATTCTGTCAAATAAATCAACAGCACTTTATTGTATCATTTAATATGGTTTAATTCAAATGTAACCACCCCATAGTGTATCAGAAGAGTAAAAAAGCCTGTTTTCCATGATGCATATGTCCCTTTAATAAATGAACATCTTCACAATACGCCGCATTTATTTATAAATGAGCATTTTTAAGTAGAAAGCCTGGTTCGGTTCAGAATAATTGGAGCTCTTGGTCAAGCTGCAAGAAAATGCGCTGTACTCTGTTATTAGGTTTGACAGCGGAGGCTTGATTAGATAGTTGCTGCACAAGATAATCAAAAGTCAAATCACAGACATTTTCAGTTTTTGTGGTTTATGATCTCGCTCTTTCTCTCTCTCTCTTTCTCTCTCGGTTTCGACGACATGTTCTCTCTGAAAAGCGTGTAATTACGGCCTGCCCCGGCGGATAAACAGCTCCTGAGGACCACTCCACCTCACACAACAACATATGCAACATACTCCAGATCATACGTGTAATCATGTTGTTGAGGCTGATGGACGCAAGTGCAATTACAAGGAAGGCGGTCAGGTGGCTAGAATTAAAGCTGTCACGCGGCTGTTTGGTCGTGAGAGCCGTAATGACTACTTAAAGCTGTTTCTGACTACAGCTGTTTACTCTGGTGGAAAAAAAACATGGTGATGAAATTTCTGTTCATCTTGCTGTAAGTCATTTCTTGTTTCCTTATCGACCGCTTTCTAATTGGCAAACCATCTTCTTTTCGAGTTGAGAAATAATGAATTGATTTGGGCTTCTGTCTCTGTTAGCGGTGATCTTTCAAGTTTTGTTAGTCTATTTGCTTATTTTCTTGTTTAATGAGCACCTGAAACATCAGTTCTGTAGGCGTATAAAGTATGTGTCTGTGTGCGTGTGGTAGGGGATGTAAAATCATACTTTTTTTTCATATTCTGGGCCTCTCTCTTATGCTGTGTTTACACCAGCAGTGGTAGAGGCGGCAAGCGCGGGTGATTTCCATGTTAATTCAATGCAAAGACGCAATTAGGCATCCTGCGGTGCGAATGGCACGGAAGGCGCGTTTCGCGCGAATTGAGCGTTGCTGCGGGAAACGCCGAGTTGAAAAATTGGAACTTCGGGAGATTTTCGCACTGTGTTAACCAATCAGGACCTTCCTTGCTGTAGTAGTGACATGATTACAGGAAGCGAGCAGAGTCTCAGCAGAGACACAGAAGCCCCTCCCATAAAGCAAATTTCCGCGTTAATGTCTTGAATGACTAGAATTTCACGAGCGAATGAAGCGAGTAAACTCAAATGTTCAAACGTCCTACTACGTGCGAATAGCGCGTTTTTTCCGCCTCTACCGCGGCTGGTGTAAACACAGCATTATAAGGTAAGTGTTTAAAGAGAACCCAGGGTTTCCCACAGAAAATTTGTTAGTTAAGGTGGTAGGCTTGGGCAGGTGGGGCCAGGGGCGTGGCAATCAAAGGGGCGGGGCGTATGCGTCATGATGAAAATTTAAATATATATTTTTAAAACACTCAAATAAAACTTACTTTTGAAAAAACTATGACAAAAAATGAACACATACTCGATTATTAATGAATTAAATGTTTTACTTCTAACGGGAATAGCTGCGTGGTGAAGTGAAACTAAAGGGTTAATAAACACAAACTAAAGCAGTTGTAGAACGTCTGGCGAACGATGATAGATAGCGCAAAAATTGTAAAAACTGATTATTTCCCACTATTAATTACATTATCTTAAAGGAGTGTAATTACTGTAACGCTCGCGGTGTGTTGCGCGCCTATGCGCTATTCTCCGAGATGCACTTGACGCCTTTTGTGCAGCGATTTTTTTTTTTTGGACGACCTAGTTAAGGGTTTCCAAGCTTAGGAGGGCCGCCTTAGCTGAAATGTGCTGTGGGAAACCCCGAGAACCAATTATCTGATTCACGATTTTACATTTACTTTGGTGTGTCTTAACGATATGCAAAAGGTACAAACCCCAAAGTAAACACGACGTGAGTTATCGTCACTAATGTAAATCTCTTAAATTTTGGCCGTATATGGGTGCACACATTATCTGATTTCACATATAACAGCTTTCTCACAATATATTAATATACAGCATATTATGATAATGCTGCAAATAGTATGTGAAGTAACAGCTTTCAATAAATATTTTTAAAATGCGTTAATATATTAATCCAACATCCCCTGTGACCGGGCTACACGGAGGTTTCTTCGTTAATAAACCATTGCCTTTTTGTTTCTACATTTAAAAGACAAAGCTGGCAATTATATTATGGCTATACTTTTCTATTCTTTTAGTAATTTATTTTATTTTATTTATAAATCACTCTGGGTTATCTGATTTAACTATTTGGCTTGTGTTTTGTTTCTGTGCACTTGAGGCATTTTGCATATTTGTTCTGCACTTTGTTACTTCTGACCTTATTTTATTTAAAAAATGTATCTATTATAAACGTAAATTCTGATCTAATTTAAGTCTGTAAATTTTGGATAGCTTTTCGTTGTATCGATGTTGCGCTATTGTATGTAATTTAGCCGAACGGGCTAGTGCTCTGCGTCTCATATTTAGGAGTTCATCAAACTAAACATTAAAAAACGGATGTTTTTCGACGGGTATAAGTTTTTAAAATGTATTTATAATACATTTTGGTTATCTTGTCAAAAGTTAAACTACAAAACAGGTAAGCCGGTTTTTTTAATTTCGGTGATGAAACGGAAGCTATCTGCACCGAACCTATTTCTGCCTGACACGAATGTCTTTCTTGTGATTTAATATCACGGTCGGTGTTCACTTTCAAATGATAGCAAAGAGATTCCTGAAATAAATAATATCATCCGGTCTTTCTGTATCTAAAGTGAATACAGACATGAGCAAGCAAGCAGGTATTTTTGTATATATATATAATAACGCATAGTGTCTATAAAATCATTAATTTCAGTGTTTTTCATGTTATAAATTAACGTTTAATGAATTGTAAATAAAGATTAGTTTTTATCATTTACAGTCACAATCACAAATTATTTGTCATTTCTCATTTGTCGGTTTTTTTTTGGTCATGACTGCTTTGACGCGCTATATCTCCAAATTAAATAAAAACACTTAATTGTAGCCGGTGTTTCCAAGGCAAAATTACCTTTGTTATTTTTTTAGGTTTAGTTACCAAAATGTATTTTTGTGTGATGTTCTGTTGATCGTGGCTTCAAAATGTTATGAGGAATAAATAAACAAATGTTGCCTTATATATTTTACCTTAAAATATATATATATATATATATATATATATATATATATATATATATATATATATATATATATAAATGCATGGTCAGTTTTGTCTTCGTTCATCATTTGAAAGACAGCTTTGGTCACTTTAACAGAAAGTTGTTTATGTGTGGTGCTTGTGAAAGAAAATAAAAGTTACCAATTTGTACCTCGTCTGGCCCCCTCCCAACCCATGCAGACAAACATAGATATGATTCGACTATCGGTCGACTATGGAAAGATTCGACAATTCTGATTCGAATATGTAAATCCTTAGTCGAGGACACCCCTAAAAGAAGGTTTGATAGCCATTCAAAGTAGCCATGTATCCTGACCAAGTTTTGCAGAGGTCGTATAAATTACAAATAATACGTTATTTTATAGTAGACATTTTTCACAGCTAGATCTGAAAGCAGTTTGTCACACCGACTAATGGTGTACTCACATGATGTGATTTGTAACATACCCAAGTACGTTTGACGCCAAAGTACGGTTTGTTTGGATAGTGTGATCGCTTCATACTGTACCAGGGTGTGGTACACTAGTGTACCCGAGTACGCACTCAGGTACTGTTCGCTCGATTTGGGGGCGGGGCAAGCCCGCCGAAAATGCGAAACTTTAGCTGTCACTGTAAAACCCTCTGATATGCGCAGCACAAATACATAAAGCCGCGTTTCACCGCATCCTAAACGACCCCAGATAACGGTTGACATTAACCGATTGATTTATAACATTGAAGCAGCTCAGGTGATTGGAAAGCAGACTGCTCTTTAATCTCTTCTTTTTAATCTCTCTCATGTCATATGACTAATAAGCCATAAACTCATAATTACGATAAACTCCATTGCACATAGCTTTCGGTTTTCTTCAAAACAATCGCACCTTTTCATGACTTGAGTGTATTCGGGTAAGGATCAGAAAGTGTAGTGTGAGTGCAGACGAGCAGGCAGTGGGGACATTCATACTCTGGTACGGTTGGGTTGGGTTAAGGATGATGCAAGCGCGTCCTAAACACACCAAACTTTGTTTTCAGAGATCACACCTAAAGCTCGACTGACCGATTTAGAGTATGGAAAGGAAAATAAGAAACTTCAGGACGGGGATCTACTATGTCGCCAGGCACTCAGCCACATCTGACTTTGATTAATTACAACCTCTCTATCTTTCTCATCCCACTACCTGACAGAAAGCATGCAGCCCCGCACCGTAGACTAAGCTCATCCACTCGATTTTCTCTCAACTGCACTCCTCTCACTCAATCTCGATCTCCCTCAGGATGGGCTTTTCAGAACGCACTCTCCGGGAGATACAGGACTGCGATCTTTGTCCGTGAGGATGTGGAGCTCTGCCCAAAACAGATCATGCTGTTAAAAATCACAGCTAGAAAGTACACAGCTGCCTGGCGGCCCTTCCATCGGATTAGTCGTGCAAGCGTTTGCGTTACAAGCTCTTTTATCAGCCATAAGAGTCTAATTTATGAAGCGCTCCGGCCTTTGGCTTCTGCCAGCGTGAAACCACTAAAAGTGAGGAAAAGGACAGAGCACAAGCCACATCATTTTATTTAATGCAGATCATTTTGCAGCATTCAATCCAGAAGAGCTTTTTGCGGTCACTGTGAGGTAGAAAGCAGCGCTAATGCAAGAACTTAAATGATTCTAATAGGACAGAAATTAGTTGGTGTTAGCTTTTGTACTGACTGAAGGTTTTGCTGCAATTCAGTGTCTCCGCAATGGACTTTTTTATTCATTTAACACATACACGTTCTGGCTTTGGGATGATTTGTAGGATTTTCGAGGTGCAAGGCTTGAAATTAGCCAGACGAACTATTAATCAGAGGGAGCCATGTCACTTTGATTTCCCGTCTTTAGGTCAGAAAGATTGTTTAAGGAAGACGGTCAAGTGTTTGAGAAGGACATGAGCTATGACTTCCTTATAAACTAACGCAGAGCCATCAATAATACGAGGAAGCGCTTTAGAGAGATTCGTGAGATTATTAATTAATAAAGCGTCTTCAAGTAAAAAGGTTAAGATTTAGTCCGATCCAAATATCAGGCAGATAAACGCACCTTTCGATTGTTGATTGTTGTTAATAAGTACGGCTGAACTGCGTGCCTGACGCGTTTCTTTACGGTTTGTTCAAATAAGAAATGACCTTCAACTAAGCTGCGGGCGCATTATTGTAGTCGTAATTCGAAGCTCGAACAAACGTCATATGGCGTTTTCATGCCGTGAATACAATCCCGGTCCTTAAAGCTGGCAGGTTTCCTGGGTAGGGCGAAATGAAAAAGCAACATGGATCCGGGTTGCCGTTAGTCTCTATGGGTGTTTAACCAAGCACAATTTGCAGCTTCAATGAGACAAAGCTTGTGATCAATGCATAATAGCTTCTTATTAACCTCAATTACCACAATTAAGCCCGACTGCCACTGGGCTGCTTTGATGACTTAATTAATCTGATTCTGTGAAGAGGCCGCCATGCCCCCCCAATAGTTTCAAACCTTGACCGACCATGTGGCCCCTGTTAAAACACATCTGGTGGAACAAAACATCTCCTTGCTGGCAGACAAATGCCTCCACTCTGTGAATGAAAGGCAACCCTCTGCTCTGTGATGTTCCTAATGAATGGTACAAGCCCCTTGGCACAGTGCCTTATTGGGTGGCTTGGATAGCTGCCCGATTCGGCGATATGAATTGCTCTCATTTCGACAACAAAAGGCATTACACTCTATTAGCGAGTCACGGATCTCTTAGCGCGCTTGTTTTAAAGGTTTAAGCGCCTTTAGATTTTGCGCATCAATGCGATTAGTAAACACGCTCTCGGTGAACGGCACGCTCAGTGAATAATTCACTGCGTATTAGCGCGCTCCATTCCGCAAACTGAATAAACATGCCCGGAGCCACTTCTGCCGACAGTTGCTACTGTGATTATTTTGCTGTACCTAATAAAAATAACCTGTCTGCTTTAGCATTCTCGGAAGATGCATTCACTCCCCCCTGTAAACACTGTTAGTATTTACAGTTCCCACTTCACAGTTAAAGGAAATGAAATGGCATTTGACTCAGTGTTGGAGCTGTTTAATTAGCAGGCTAAGGGTTAATAAGTTCCTCCTCTGGCACTAGAGTTTCTCCTCAAGAGAGTTGACACTTCCATAATGCATTCCCTTTCCTGCTACAGTGTAGCGCTTCCACCCCCACCTCTCTCTCTCTCTACATATTCCCACTGAAGTCTCGGATAAAGAGCTGTTTTCCCCTTTCTCTCTCTCTCTGCTGTATGTTTGTCCCCAGACCCTCAGAGAGCGTTCCGGAAAACCGGCAGCCTCTGTGGAGTGTCTTCTGCCAGGGGAGCCTGGGGAACTAGCGGGGATGAAGAGCGCGCCGGCCACATGGAGACACACCGTTACTTATTCATCAACTCTCAGAGGCGGGAAACAAGACTTGTGTGCTGTAAACACGTTCCCACACAACACAAAGACTGAAATAACAAGAGCTCAGCCCAGCGTTGAACTGACAGACAAGGGTGCCAGGCAGGATGGGGATTCTGTGCGTTGCCTGTGTGTACGCTATGTTTGGAAGGGAATGGCTGAGAAGCCCCCTTGATCACGCAATGCTTCGAGTACACCAGACTGTTGCGCGGGAGATGTTGATGCACATTGCATATACAACACAATCTTTTCGCGTTTCATCTCTCCCGCGACCAGACAAACGCAGTTTTCAAAACTCTAATACGAACTGATTGGGGCTATCTGCCAAGAGTGTCCATAAGGGCCCCTGTTGTTGTGAGATTTGGGATTTTGTGGGCTATAAAAAAATATTTCATCCCCCCTCTAAACTTGCCGGCTATTATCTTGACAAGACAGCACCGTACCTGCCTTTCCCCTGTGGTGCGACACACCGGCATTTACATGAGGCTTGTGCTGCGGATAGGAAATTACCTGCTTTGTGATTTGCTTGTCTGCGACGATTACGGCATTATCGCAATGTTACGGTAAGAGAGACGTACCTACCGGGCGTCTGGCTCTCAACCCCCTCCGGAGAAGAACCACGGCCCAGGCAGACGTGCGTTGTGCCGGGCAGGTGGAGGATGCGGTCGGAGGCATCCCCTCGGGGAGCTGGCGGGTGCAGATGCTTGACAAAGCCCCCGTGTAGGCATTCGGATTCAATCAGTGCATTTTGCTGCTGTAGCACACAGCCGAGCGTTCTTGTGTTACCGCAGCAGCTGTTACTGTAGTCATTCATAAGATTAGAGGGAATGAGAGTAGGTGGTTATTTGTTGGATTACATTAGGCGTCTTATCATCAATTAGTTTGTTTTTCTTCTGTAAACAGTGTAAGTTAATGATGTAATGTGTAACAGAGTCAGGTAGAATGCTAATTTCTTTTTATTGTTTACTGCAAGAAAGCTTTTGAAACACTCCTGTTTGCTCTTTTTGATAGCATACCATGAAAAGCAGAATGACAGGTATCAGTAGTGGCGTTTTCATTGAAACATGAAGCATTTAAAAAAAACTAATGCGAATTAGGCACCATTCCAAGAAGGTGTTTGAGCGAATGAAGGTGGTATTGGGAACCAACAGTGAATAAAACAAGACAGGACTTAGCAATTAGTTACGATTTACTAGCAGTGCATTGCCAATTGCCAAACTGAATGCTGTGCACAGAAGAAGGAATGCAGCATTTTTGATGCAGGCACTAACAGCAATGGCATTGAAGATATCGGGCCCCATATATGGCAAAAACAACATCAGCTGATACAGCTAGACGATCAGTCAGGTTGGTTTAATGTTCGCTACGTCAGAATTTATTCAGCAAATACTCTTTTTCGCATAAGTCAAAAAACCACCTCAAGCGAGTGTAAAAACTTTTTTGGAAATTAAGTGAATTTTATTTGAAATTTGGTGTTTCCATCACTCGTTTCTTATGCAATACTTCAAAATGTGCTTAAATTCGGGGTGATGGAAACCCAGCTTGTGACATTTGCTGGATTAAACTGCTAAATCTATGACACAGTATGTACAGGAAATGAAAAAAAATAACTAAAACAAAATGGCATCTTTAGGTAAAAGTTAGTACTTGTTGTGAGCTATCTTGGCAGTAAACACATCTTGCGTCATTAGATACTGCAGGTTCCTGCTATTGAGAGGAGATCACACTAAATACTTCATACTTTAGCTTATCATTTTATTCTGTTTGTTAATACTACCTACAAATGTACTGTTTTTTTTTTGGGGGGGGGGCTGCATTCTAATAAAAAAGACTGATAGTTATATACTGTATGATCACTCTATCATTGCAAACACAATAAATCTTATGGTGGCATGATGGCCTAAGGCTTTTCCACATTACTGTATCCTCTGTTATCCTATTAAACTGCTACAAGTCTGGTAGGTACTGGTGGCCCTTTAGTTCTGGCATTGTAGGCGTACTTTCTTTGGTGCAGTATATGTACCTACTGTGGCGTAGTAGTAATATAAATTAGGATACACCGATACTTTTTCTGGATGTATTCATTCATATAATGACCATTTATATTGAACACTAAACTAATGATGTTTCTTTACATTTTCTATATACACAGAGCTCAAACTCATTGCATTTTCCTGTTCTCTTTTGATGGACAGGATATATATCGGTCATAAGTCATGACCTTTGGCTGTTTTTAAACTATCGTCTGATATCTGATAGTGTAAAAAAAATATTTCATTGACTGATTATTGGCAGATATATCGATGCATCCTAATATAAATGAATTAAGATCTATTAATTATTTAACTCAGTGTTTCCCAACCAGGGGGTCGGGGCCCACAGGGGGGCTTCAAGATGACTTAAAATTATAAAAAAAATGACAAAAGCATTAAAATAAGCTAAAACAAGCCAAAATCAAGATGTTTCTTTTTTTGGCCACTTTAGTAGCGAATATACATCTGTCCAGTCATTCTAAGTCTATTTAATTTTTGTTGAAAAAATTGAGTGAGTGGGGGCCTTCAAATATTGTTGTGGGCAACTAGGGGACCTTGAAGTAAAAAAGGTTGGGAACCACTGCTCTAACAGATTATTGATTTTTAAGGATTTTTTTTACATTAAAGGGACACTTTTTTTTGAAAATATGCTCATTTTCCAGCTCCCGTAGAATTAAACATTTGATTTTTACAGTTTTGGAATCCATTCAGCCGATTTCCGGGTCTGGCGCTACCACTTTTAGCCTAGCTTAGCACAATCCATTGAATCTGATTAGATTAGCATCGCACTTAAAAATGATCAGAGTTCTGATATTTTATTAATGATATTACGCAGTGCCCGAAAATAAGCCCCTGCTATTAAAAGTTACCAAAGGGACTATTTTTGGGCGCTGCGTAATATCATTGCGCCTGCTGCAGCCATGTTACGGCACCAGAATGAGAGTATAGTACTAGCCATATCTGCCTAGAAAATCGCAACTTTTAATTGTCTGTCAGTCTTAGTACACAATGTAACTACAGAAGAGTCAAGTTTTAAATAGAAAAAATATCGAAACTCTTTGGTCATTTTTTTGTGCGATGCTAGTGGTCTAATCGGATTCGGTGGATTGTGCTGGGCTATGCTGAAGGTGCTAGCGCCAGACCCGGAGATCGGCTGAATGGACTCCAAAACTGTAAATATTGAATGTTTAACTCTAGGGGAGCTGGAAACTATTTTCAAAAAAAGGGGAGTGTCCCTTCCACTACTACCAATCAAATGATTACCAGACAGTTTGCTGTGTGTTTTTTTTTAGCATACAATGGGTTAATAGTTGCATTTTAACAAAAATGTTGTACCTTTATTGTAGGCTATGTTTAAATGAAAGAACCAGACTGACGTCACAAGGAAAGCAACTTTCAGCATTCCATTACATACGGAATAAAACTCATTAAATATTATTATTTAATAGTTAGATTCGTTTTTATTATGGTAATTCTTTCTGGGTTGTATTTTAAAATAAAGATACGATTTTTTCTCTTTTTTTTGCATCTATTAAATCCCCGCAGTCGGAAACCCATTGCATTTGCGTGTGTTTAGCAAGCCGTCACGATCAATTAGCTAACAAGATGTTACAGTTTACGTTTAGTTGTGGATTCAGCGTTTAGAGCATCAGAGAAAAGATCTTATGGAGAGTGAAATATTCATGATGTTTGTTTAAATGCCTGCCGCGCGGCGTTAAACTGTTTATAAATTCTAATAGGCTGCTTTGGAGTCCTTGCACTCCAGTTATTTTTTTGCCGTTTAGCAGTTATAGGAGTCTATGAAATAGAAGCGAAGGCCTGCCAAGCCTGTTATGTTACACCTCTGAAGTGCAAATGAGCATTTTCCCCTCAACTAACACTAGATTATGTTTTTATGAAACGGCAACATCAGCACACGCATGTTTATTTCACTTCAGATTATCACAGGCGCTAGAAGCGTGCATGACAACATAAACAAGACTTGATTTTACTGTAGATATTTTCTGTTAGCGCATATATTTTTCCCAAAGTGTCATCTTATTTATTAGTCAATGAGATGTTAACCATAAAAGAACTTGATGTATAAAAGATGGCAGCTTTCATCTTATTAAACCTAGATCAGCTGTTTATGGAGCCGGCTTGTATTTACAAGAAATACAGATAACATGTTTTTTGTCAGTGTAGTCGTTTGGCATTGTTATTTTTTACTAGGTCTTTCTCCCAAAGTTTTAGCGTGCTGTATTTCTGCCTCTCTCTTATTGAAATAGCTTGAATCAGGCCGTGATTAAAGGAATGGGAGCTAGCTGTCTTTCTTCCTGGGTGGTTGAAGCGGCAGCCTGGGGAAATTAGATTTGGATCTAGCTGATGTGACTAGATTACGATCATAATTAGTGGCGTGCGGGATGGCGCTGATAGCGGCTCGGGTCCGGCGGTGGGAGAGCAGAGGATTAAAACATTTCCAGGATGGCGGCGCGTGGATGGCTCGCCGGCTGACAGGGTGGGCAGTCCGTGTGTCAGTAAGACGCGAATTCGACTGCTAAACATTTCACATCACGTCAGGACGAATTCACGGCACCACGTGTAATGGGCGGGTTCGATTTAGAGATGTGCGTCTGATGCAGGATCTGGCTGATTAGTGTACGAGGCTCAATTATGACTGTAAAGGTTCATTAGGAAGAAATCAAATGAAGTTTCGTCGGCCCAAAACGCAATTGCTTGCAAGTGCAAAAAGATTTTCCTGTTTTCACTCATGATGAGCGCATTATTAAGAAATTTGTGATGGTGAGACTTGGGTGATATCCTGTGACAAAAGCTAATATGATGGGGGAGATATTAGCAAGCGCTTGTTAGGACAGGCTGTTTTTCCCGGGCTGTGCTTTAGGAGAAAATAACTCTTCTCCGTGACACTTTTGACTGGAGCCCTCGGGGTGTAAGGAGGGAATCGGACAGGGTAATTGCACGAGGGTTTCCCCTTACTAAATTAACCTCTGCTCGGAAATGTATTGGCCTGCTGTTTTTTTCTTTCTTTATATTATTTAAACTTGCACTTCTTTCCTTTTTTCAGTCAGATGTGTGTCTGTGTTTTTTTATTATTATTATTATACCAGAGAGGATGTTTGGGAGTGGAGACCGTCTGGATAATTCATTCTGGACAGGCAATGTTTTTAACTGCTCACCTGTGGAAATACACATTGATGGGTAGCTATGACGACTGGGTTGAGTCAATATGCATTCACGGGTCAATGGTGACGTAGACACTTTATTAGGGTGATTCATGCTGTATGCAGCCTCATCCAATAGTCTTTTTGCTATTTGTCAGCAATGTAAAGACACTTCGATACTTACCAGAAATACATACAATTTGTAATTTATCATGAAATTTTGTTATTAGAATCAGGTCATGCCAGAAAGCAACTTACAGTGCATTGCACACTTTTATCAACATGTGTGTTCCCTAGGTTTGAACCCTAGACCTTTTGCGCTGCTTGGTAGCATTACGTTAGCTATACATGAGCACACATTGTTGTTTGAAGTTTCACTGAACAGCATGAAATAAGACCAGACAAGCTTGATTTTAAATGAAGTTTTGCCATTTTATCGAAACGAACTGTACAGTAGATTGACAGGAAATAACAAAGTAAAATCAGCGGGATAATAATTTGGATGAGCACCTCAGCTCAGTCTGTCTAGATCACATTATTAACTTTCTTGAGATAAAAGTTCTCTGTTTTATAGCACTATACTGTGTTTGGTTTTTTATATTTCCATATCTTAAAGGGATAGCTCACCCAAAACTGAAAATTCTGTCATCATTTTCTCATCCTCATGTTGTTTTAGACCTGTAAGAATATTTTTTCTGATGAACAAAAAAGAAGATATTGTGATAAATGATGGTAAGCACTAGTGTTGTAGTTCTCGAGACCGGTCTCAAGACCACTTTTTAAAGGTCTTGGCCTCGTCTTGGAATCTACCACATTTTTACTCGGTCTCGTCTCGGTCTCAGACAAAGAGGACTCAGAATTTTATTTCAAGACCGGTCAAGACCACAACTGATGGCACATCACAAATTTATTTTTTATCATTAATTTTATGCAGTTTATTCAGGTTTGGCATATGATGTTGGCATTGTTTAAGCATGTTTAAGTTTCTCCCAATGACATTTTTTCTAATTGTATTACTAAAAACACCTGCATTGTTTTAAGAAGACTGCAAGCCATGAAAAGACAGTTCAGAATAAGTGGTAAAGTTGATTTCAGCTCTTTAGTGTTCGTCACTTTTATTTGCTTATAGACAAAAATAAATTCCCACATATCTGCAATGCCTTTGATTATTTTATCACTTCTCTGATGGCATACACACACACGCACGCACACACACAGACAAGAAGTGCCTTATAATAGGCATATTCCACATTTTATCATAAGTGTTTTAATGCAGTGACTTGCACTGGTCTTGGTCTTGACTTGGTCTCAACCCTTTAAAGTCTTGGTCTTGTCTCGGCCTGTCTTGGTCTTGGTCATGACTTGGTCTCGGTTTAGGTGGTCTTGACTACAATACTAGTAAGCACACAGCTGTTGAAAGCTTCCATAGCAGGAAAAACAAATCCTATGGAATTTAATGGGAACCGTTAATTCTGTGCTTACCTGCAGAGATGGTCTCTGTTTTAAACCTTGAAAAAATCAGCTTAACAAATCAATTTTTTCCAAGATCTGGGATACCTTGCTCCAATATCATTATTTGTATTTTATTTAGGCATTTCTAAATTCGTCTGGCTTTTTTTGTGTGTGGGGGGGTTGTGTCATGTTATTTGTTTGTTATAAAACTAATAAAATGTATATGGCAAAAACTCATTTATCAAAATATCTTCTCCATCATTTACCACAATACTTCCATGGGATTTGTTTTTTCTACTATGGAAGTCCATGGTTACAATCATGCTTATTATGATTTATCAAAATTTCTTCTGTGTTCAACAAAACAAAAGTCTAAAACAACATGAGGATGAACAAATGATGACAAAATTTTCATTTCTGGGTAAACTATTCCTTTAATATGAAGAGTAGTGTACACACTAAAAAATTCTGGGTTATTTTCAGCCCAGTGTTGGGTCATAAAGGGACGAGCCCAGCCCGTTGGGTTGTAATTTATATTATGCTTCGTTGTTTCAATCCAAAATGCTGGGTTGTTGGATCAAATATAAACATTTTCTGGGTTAATTTATGAAATATCATGAAAATCTGACTTTTTCCATGTTTAAGTGCTATAATTGGGTCCCCATTGCTTGTATCAATCTAGAAAACTTGTGTCAACCTAGTACCTTAGTTTTGGTAAACCATTCTCTGCAAACATGTGAAAATATAGCTCATTGAAATTTGACTCCCCTTGTGATGTCAGAAGGGGATAATTCTGCCCCATAATCTGCACTATCCAACCACAGCACTGCAATTTAGTGCAGAGATCAGCTCATTTGCATTTTAAAGGACACACCCAAAAACGGCACATTCTAGCTCACACCTACAAAGTGACAGTTTTAACATGCTATAATAAATTATCTAGATGGTATTTTGAGCTAAAACTTCATATATGTACTCTGGGGACACCAAAGATTTATTTGACATCTTAAAAAAGTCTAATGAAATGTCCCTTTAACCCAGCGCTTGGTCTCGTCCCTTTTTGACCCAACACTGGGTTGAAAATAACCTTTTTTTCAGTGTAATAAAATGTGTTTATTTTATTTTAACTGTATGTTTTTGATTTGAATCATGAATTATACTAATGTTAGTATTGTCAAATGTTGCAATTTAATATAGTAACCTGTCGCTGGTAAATAACTTTAATTTCCTCAACAAAGCCAATTTTACACACTTTTGATTTGGCACTTGTTCATTTCGGACTTCGGTTCAAACCTACGACCTGTTTTCACAGATATTGCTTGATATAAATTTTGATGTACACCTTGAATTTCACAGTTTTTTTTTCTTTTGGAGCGACCCACATCATCATCTTATGCAGCGTTAGTACGGTCACACTGTCTAATAATTGTCTTCTTCCAGAATGTCCCGCTGTTGATGCTTGACTACCGTCCACATGCGATCTGAGCGATTGCTTTTTATGGCGCATTAAAAAGGATCATGCGAAAGTCTAATGTGGAAAATGCTAACGCTTAAAAAGGATATTAAGACATTAGTTCCCTGAGCCCGACCTCACTAAACCTTTCAGACAACCTTTTAAATACGGGTTAGATAAATGATATAATCTCTCAACGTCTTCCCTTCTCCCCTCCTCGAGCATATTAAAACCGCTCCACGCCCGGAAAAGGGTGGACTAATGGCGAGGTGTCCGTTCTGATGGTTCCTTTGCTGAAATATGTTGGTTGGCCATCGAAGCAGGACGCTTTGAATAAACATCAATCTCGGACTCCCCCTAAGTTCAACGCAATTCTCCGAATCTTGCAGCAGAGATAGCCGACCGGAAACTGACAAGTAGCCAAGAGATGTGGAGGAAACGGTCAGTCGATCATGATTTACGTGGGATCTGGCATTTTGGCCGGCTTATGGAGAAAACTATCAATCACGTATATTTGACTTTTCTTCCCTTAGGTCGTACTTATGTGAAGCTCAGATTTTATTTCCTTTTCTGCTCATCCTGGTCTCGTCCCTGCTGTGATTTACTCTTAGATTTGACCAATTTAGCGCCTGGGCCCTGACAAGAAGAGAGATGTAGCGTGTTGTCTTGTTACGGCCCACGAGCCACAGGCCTTGTTGCCTGCACCCTCGACACCCATCCGTAAAAATAAACAGGCATTTACGAATAAATAAAATCCGGTATCGTTCTACAACGGCAGTTTGTTGACAAGCTAAAAGTGTTATCAGGCACGTAATGAAAGAGTGATATTAAAATGAAAGCATGTTGTACCACACTGACCTTTCAGCAGGAGAGTAACGACTTCTCATAATAAGCTCTGTTGAGGAAGCAACCTAGAAGGCAAGGTTATAGTCTGGGAAAAATAAAAGGCTGTCCTGAATGCGATTTCACAAGTCAATAAACTTCCCGCCGTACGCACGCACGCACGCTTGCGGCCGCTGCGATTATGCTGACGTTGATGTTTTTAAGGAGTGCGGACAGCAGGATCCCTCCAGACATTTTGTAACGCATCAGATAGGAAAGCATCAATCTCTACCTCCAAAGTGCCCCGAATTTAACACGGCCAGAGGCAACGTGGAAAAGGAGAGCAGTTAAATGTTCTGTATTTATCTCTCTCTCAATTCTCTCGGTAGGCTGGAGGGGTGAAATTGATATGGACTCGTTCCAGGGTTTTATATCGCCTCTTGCTGTGACTTTGCAGGGCTTTGTTTTGAATCCACTTATTTATTTATCATCCGTTTTTGTTTGGTACAGTTGTAAAATGAATTTTCATGCAGTCCCCTGAACACAAACCAAATAATAGGAGATTTCATGCAAGCATAGTTCAAATGACACTGTAAATAAAATATTGAAATGATTGAAAGCGGAAAGAAATCTTTGTTTAACACTCCATGTATCTGCCGGTAACATATATTGGTGTGTGAGACTGTCCATGTCTCTGTGTGTGCTATAAACACGGCTTAAAAAACATACTAAATTGTACTTTTAGTAGATAGTAATACCATTCATTTTTGAAGAAAAGCAGCTTATAAATCAAACTAAATTCTGTTTACCGTACTTTCCGGACTGTAAGCCGCACCGGAGTATTAGCCGCATGATTCAAAAATGCGTCATTAAGACGAAATAACATATATAAGTCACAGTAGACTATACGTCGTGTTTATTTAGGAAATTATTTCACAAAATCCAAGCCGAAGAACAGACATTTAATATGGAAAGGCGAGTTATTCAACTAAACAATAGCAGACAGAACAGCAGGCTGAATAGATGTCTGTACATTAAAGTAATATTATCAGTTATTTAAACGATAAACCATAACATACAGAACTTACCTGGAAGGTTGAATAAGCTAAATTAACTGAACAAGCCAACTAGCATGAAGTTCGCATACTCGTCATTCCACATCACTGAATTCATTGGATTACATAAATACAGAAGCAGCATATGGCGGACTCTCGTGCCTGTAAACGGTAATGATGTCTCTTGCCTCATAAATGTCAAAATGAATTCATACTGACTTACAAGCCGCACCTGACTATAAGACACAGCACTAGCCAAGATATGAAAAAAATGCAGCTTATATAGACCGAAATATACGGTATTTGAAAAAATAAAAATTATGCGAGGGTTAGGTTGTAGGGGTTGGGTTAGGGGATAGGGATGGGACGATAAATCGCGACACACACTAACTGTGCGATCAAAAACCAGACGTTGAAGAGGCAGCAAAAACGCGCTATTCAGGCGTAGTTGGACGCTTGAACATTTTGAGTTTACTCTATTCATTCGCACGTGAAATTGTAGTCATTCGATATATTAATGCTATGTACACACCAAACGCAGTCCATTGCGTTACTCGCTCTAGATTACTCGTGGGATTTAACTTTGTGTCATGCGAATTTTGCTAATTTTGTGTCATGCGAAGACGCGTTTGAGGCAAATAGCGCGTTTTCGCGGCAAACGCGCAGCCCATATCGTGTCATTCACATCTCCCCTTGCGAGGATGCGTCTGATTGCGTCTTTGCATTGACTTTGTATGTAATCTACTCTTGCAAATCGTTGAACTCGCGTTTGGTGTGTATGCCCTATTACGCAGAAATTCACGTCATGGGAGGGGCTTCTGCGCTTGATTCCTGTAATCACGTCACTACTAGAGCAAGCGTCTGATTTTTTCGCTAAAGTTCAGATTTTTCAATTTGTGCGTTTCACGCGGCAACACTCAATTCAGCGCCATTCATGCTTACCACGGCATTTGCGCTTACTGCGCCACAGGATGCCTATTTGTGTCTTTGCATTGACTTATCATGTAAATCACTTGCGCTTTTGCCGCCTCTTCCGTAAATGTCGTGAATTGATTCTGAATCGCACTGATGATCTTATGCACAGCTCTTTTATGTACTACAGCTCTTTGATCAAAAGGAAGTCCTTCTCGATCTAAAATTACTGTTAGTTTAAGTCATTAATAACATGCTTTGAAAAAGCAACATTTGTCAAACATCATCATTTTAAAGGCACACCACAGAACTTTTTGGCCTCTAGGGGGGGCTAGACATGTATTTTTCACGTCTAGCTCCCCTAGAGGCCACAAGCGCCGCAGCACTGTCACAAAGGAAAAGAAGACAACTCTTTAGGTCACGAAGTGAGCCTTCCAGCTTGTCATATGAATATAATTTCATGGGTTTTATTTTATTTCAAACGTCAAAAGATTACGTAGCTCACGTTTTTAAGCCAGTTGTAAAGGTGGTCGCTTGGTTAAAGTTTATATAAAATAATTGCCTTAAAGGGGAATCGAACCCGGCTTGCCCGTGTCATAGGTCCATGACGCTACCACGGCGCCACAGTGTCAAGTGATAAAAGTCTCTCTCTACACTCTCCAAGTAGCCTCCAGTAAAATTCATGTAAAAAAAACATTGTTCGGGCGCCAGACAGGACTTAAGTTATATGCAAGCAATATAACATTACTTACTAGTTCAAAAGCATGACGGCCAAGTCAGCATCGGTCAGGAACCCCTCCTCCTCCTTTAGTTCACGTCAGCGAGTGAACGCTGGCCCAATATTGATCCTCGTTCTTCTTTATACTCTGCAACTCTTCCGTTTTCTCTTTCAGGTCTCCGCCGATAAAACCTTGGGTTTCTTAGTTGCTGCTTCGGCCATGACAAAAACATCAGGAAAATAAATAGTTGCGCTCTCACGTCCGAATTTGAGGAAGTGGAGGAAGTGACGTATGCCGTAAAGCAGATTTTTGTAGGTTTTTTTTTGTGTGTGCTCGGGTTACTACCCGAAAGTTTTAAAGTACGAGTAAAAGCAATACAGACCTTGTCAGGCTACGGTAGACATGTCATTCAACCTATTTTAAGTCGATGTACCATCACAAGGGTCTTGAAAAATATATTATGAAGGTTGAAGAACTACAAAGTGTCACTTTAAATATTCTTATTATAATGAAAATACCTGAAAAGGTTTGAAGAACAGCGATATATATAGACATTTCCTGGAGCTACATGTGTAATGGTTCTTCTTCTGCAGCCCATATTGAGTTTCTGCGCCCTCTGGCTTTTGGATGTGGCGGCATTTCACCGTAATTCATTAAGAAGCAAAGCAAGCAAATCTCATGATTTATCGTTACACCCCTAATAAATTATACAGTTTGTACAGTTTAAAAGTCATTACGTCTATTGTAAGTCCCCATAAAACATGGAAACATGAGTGTGTACAGTATGTGTATGTGTGTGTGTGTGTACAGTGTGTGTGTGTGCATTTGTGTGAGAATTTTCTGCTGGAGCGTAACAAGCTTCCCCAAACAGCTTCTTGTTTTTTTCTCCAGTGGTCTCGCTGTGAGCACATAGACAAGTGCATCTTCCTCAGGCCCTCTGCTTCTCTTCACGCACCACAGACTTCTGCTGACACCAGCAGAGAAACATCTTCTTCCGGCCCTTAACATTTTTAGCCCCTGAAAAGTCCCTGCTCCATCACTTTCGTCAAACTCTGTGTTTTGAGTCCTTACCCTGCAGTTGATTGTTGACCGCTGTATGTGACTTCAAACGGGGCGACTGAGAGGGTTAAAAAAAGTGATGCTGTCAGCTTGTTCCTCTCACACCTGGGACTAGTTGCCCACATTTCTTCAGCTATTGTCTGTTTTATATTGCATAATGTGACCTTATTTGAGAATTTTAATAGAACAATTATTCCGGATTCAATATTAGCTATGTAATAAAGGTTATTACTAGGGATGGGACCGTATGAAAATTACATATCATGATTATAGTGACCAAAGTTATCACGGTTATCAATATTATCATGGTTTTGTTAAAATGAGATGGAAATGTTCAAAAAGAACTACTGATACACACACTGAAAACATAAAAAAGTTTTATTTTTGAAAATCACAATTGAATATTTCATGTCCCTGAAATTATTTCTGTGGTAAAAAATATCTAATATCTAATAAGTTTACCATGAATGAATACAATACATTAACTCTTAAATGCCTTCTTGTGCAAAAAACTGTTGCATGTGCGCACCTGCGTCAAAATGATTCTGGTTGGACATTTACAACGAGTTTTAAAATCACGGTAATCAATCACGGTTGTAATGATAATTACATTTTAAATGATAAAACTAATTGTCAGGACATTTTACCATGGTTAATCATGAAACCGGTAATCGTCCCATCCCTAGTTATTACCTAGATCATTAAAATAACTATATTTTTATTTTGGCAATAGTAATGCACATTTTGACAGTAAACAGATCACCACAATAATGTTAAGAGTTTTATATATAGTTTGTCTAACATGAGACCGTGCAGAGTTATAATCCAGTATTTTCCATGATCTCATGTTAACCTGGAAAACTAAGTAACTTCTCCAGTATTTTTGCAAGAATACAAGACAAAACTTTTTAATTGAGTATAAAAGTGTATTTTTTGTACATGCTTAAACATTTGGAGCTTCACATTTCTGTTTTTGACTTTCAAAGTGACTAACCACTGTAATTCTTTTTGTAGAAATTACGGTATTACTGGGTATTACTAACTAGCTGCCAGTAACTTACTGTAGATTTTACATTTATGTTATTTACTAGCAATTATTTGTCCAAAGTTAAATGAACATGAAACATTTTCAGTCTTTATCTTCTACAGTAAATTACTTGCAACCAGCTGCATAATTACAGCAATTTTTTTACAGTATACACTGTAAAAAAATCTGTAGAAATTGCAGCTGGGTTGCCGGTAATTTACCGTAGATTTAAATTTATGTTATTTACTGGCAACATTTTGTTCAAAGTTAATTGAACATTAAACATTTACAAGTCTTTGTCTTTACAGAGCAAAACTAAAAAAAACAGCATCAAGCAAAACATTCTGGGAAACAAAATCTGAAGCAAAAAAAAGAAAAAGGTTGATGATGATTTCTGGTTCCCAGAATGCTTTGCATGAGGCTGTTATTGTATAGTTTTATTCTGTAAATATAAAGACTTGTTAATATTTAATATTTATTTAACTTTGAACAAACTCTTGCCAGTAAATAACATACATTTAAATCTACGGTAAATTACCGGCAACCCAGCTGCAACAACTTTGTAATATTTACGGATTTTTTTTATAGTGTAATTATTTTCATTATAAGTTAAGTTTTTAGTTTGTTTTAACAAACTGAATCACAAGGCAGCATTTTATTTTGGTGGTAATCGACAGCGTGCCACAAAAGCTGCCGACACAGCTTAACTCGAACTTATTGAACGCTGAACATTCCTTGAAGGATTTTTAAAAACAGCACCAATGAACAGCTTGCGTTGCAAATGACAGTGATTTTGGCACCGCTCTTCGTTTTTTTTCTTACTGTGCGTGTTTCTTTGTGCACATGCGGAGGAAACAGACAAGGGATTATCAATCTTCATTTTGTAATTCATGAAGGCCGGCTTGTCAGGTATCCAGCAGTGAATGAAACAACTCATTCTAGCGTGCTGGGGTAGAAACCCAAGGGAGCGTCAGCCTCCTGTCTCTCCTCCACCTTACCACCGTCAGCGCGACGCTCACCGCAAGGAAATAACCCTTCTGTTTCTCACACAGGTGCACGGGTATCCGCGCGTCCACGCTCATTAAGTGAGAGGGCAGAGCGGTGCTGCCTCAACAAACGGGAAAACAAACGCCGGGATCACATCGGTGGAACCGCGTCCCCACTGACGAAAGTCTCACTACGGGCCCCTCCGTCAGCCCGGGACGCTCAAACACGGTTAATTATTCAAGCAGTCAAGCAAACTCACCGGAGACGCCATCAAAGATACATTTAGCTTTTGGGGTGGGGGGGTTGTACTTGTTGGACACTTTCTTTAAACTGCTTTTTTGGGAATTTTTGAACATGCTTATTATGGTATAAAACAAAGATAAATGGAGATAAAATTATAAAAGTGCTTCCCTTTCTGTCATTTTCTAAAAGTTTTGAAGTGCACTGATTTGATTTAAAAGAACTCATTAGATTTTTTGGCTGATCGCGTTTAATCGGTTTACATCATCAAAAGTTCACTTACTGTGGATTTCAGCATCAAGGTGGAGAGCAAACTTAATTACGCAGCCGACGAGGATGTAGCCGAGGTCTGCTCTTAATAAATCTATCATTAATATTTCCAAATGCATAAATCTGCAAATTTGGAAATCACTTTGATCGCGTCTCGCTCTTACTCTCTCCATTTGCCTTCTTTTTTTCCTCTCAGTCCATTAAAGATTGAAATGTTCGCTGAAAGAGTGAGTTTGGCTGATTTTTAGAAGACTTAGTTTGTGGCGACCTTTCGTCTGTGAATAATTTACTCTCTTAAGGAACTCAGTGGGTCTCCTCCTTGGGCTTTGATTGGGGAAAATGGGCTGATTTGCAAGCGATAGCCCCAGGCACCCACCCTAGAGCAGCCTGTGGGGGTGGTGGTCTTACACCCCCCAATCCCTTTCCCGATCAGCCCAGAAGTCCGGCTGCGAACGCAAAGTAACGCGTCCTCCCTTAGGAACGCGTGGCCTGATCTAGGAGTTGATCCACTGAGAGACAGCCACTGATAGCTCGCCCGCGCCGGCCGAGAACCCTCCATCACCTCAGGCTGCAATTTGTCGCTTGACCTGCCAGGGGCTTTGAGAAAATCCTCACCGGAGGAACTAGGGACTCGGTTGCCAAGCTCGCTGGCTCTAAACCATAGAAGCAGTGTCATCCCGCTCGGTCCTTTTTCGTATTTATGCATGTGGAAAGCGCCACGAGGGTTTGAATAGAAACCTTTAGCAGAGCCAAGAGTAAGCTGATAAGTTGGATCTTGGATGTTTGTGTCCCTTCCTCATAAATAAAGAGGATTATACAGCTGCTGTTTATTTATTAAACAGAGTAATAGATATCTTATTCAGTCTATAAAGTGATATTGCCAAATCTAGTGCGAACCGTAGCAGGATGTGTTTTTCAGTCGCTCTTGCATACTTCATTCCTCTCTATGATCCGTCTGTCTCTTCTGATTTGAGAGTCTCATCTACCGTGCTCGCCATCCATTCGTGGAAATTTATAGAGTAGCATGAAACCGCCTCTTAACTGCTTTTACAATGGCAAACAGAAAAAATCGTGCGGTTATAGATAGTGATTTGTTTCGTTCCCTTAAAGTCTCTGATCTTTTGCTTTGACCAGTGATGCCACAGTTACTTTGAAAAAGTAATCTGATTACTGATTACTGATTACTCCTTTAAAAAGTAACTAAGTTACTTTACAGATTACTTGATTTTAAAAGTAACTAAGTTAGATTACAAGTTACTTTGTTAGTTACATTCCAGTAGCTGCCAACACCCCCACTGCCTCAACATTAAAAATGACAACCGGTTTTGCCAACACTCACTTTATTGGAAGTGCATTTTTAACAGTAACGTCAACAATGTATCTCCTGACATTTTAAGTTGAACTGTTGTGTTTAAAAAAACTAAAATATATGAGTCTTTCTTGACTTCACTTAACATAAATAGGGGTGAGCAGGGGCCATTTTCAGAAAAACTTAATTTTAAAAGTTAATGTTTTAGACAGAGATATATTTTTGTTGTGGTCAATAACTCACAAGTTTGGTCTATCAAAACCAGCTGGAATTTTGAACAAATGTAAAACGACTTCTGTATAATTTCACTTTAAACAAGAGTAGTGAATTGTTACTTTTGACCTTGACAGCAGGGACGAAAGTAACACACAGGTGGGTCAAAAGTAACACAACAAAACATGATAGATTTTTGTGTTACACTTGTTTTTATTAAATATATATTACTATGACCTCTTTAATATGTAACTGCAAACTTATTTTGTCATTTATCTTTGTAAAAAATAATTAAATTACATTTTTATTTTAAATTTCAGTTTTATCAAATGTTTCAAAAGCAACCAACAGTACAAACTTAAATTGCTGAGACTAAAAAAAAATTCAATAGTTTGAACACTATGAAAATAAAATTAAATCAAATTAGAATAATATCAATTTTTTACCATATTATACACAGTATTAGCAGCGGGACAAAACTAACAAGTGTTACTTTTGACCCGACAGGATCTACTTACTCTATAAACTCGACTTACTTTTATTTTGAAAAACTGAGAAGTCTTCAGGATGTTATATACCTTGTAGATTTATCAGTATTGTAACACATGAAACGAGAAAACAACACGTTGTAAGAAAAAAAGACCGCTTTTGGAATGTACTTATGATGGTTGAAAACACAGTTCTGGATCTACACGTGGAAATCGGTGAGTAAGTAACGCGATATTTGTCAACTCTTTCAGAGGTTATGTGCTAATATGCTGTCATAGTGAGATTTAGATGTTATCAGGGCTCGGAGAAAATCGCTTTGTTACTTTCGTTCTTCAACTCTCCCACACTTAAGTTACTGGTTTTGCACTGAAGTCCAGCTTTTGTTGTTTGGGTAGTGGATGAACTCCTGCTCACTGCTTCGCATCACCGGGTGGGACTTGCTCTTAGTTTGACTGTCTGCGCCGTGCCGCGACTCCAAATGTTTTTGTTTTTTAAATTGACGTAGTGTTTTTGTAGCTGCATCTCTCTTCTCTCTCCATTGTACGTTATTTACGTTTGTGTCGCTTACACGTGACCTGAATTGTCCTCGTGCTGAAAACGTGACTTGTCGCACACCTGACTTACGCAAGAAGAAATATACAAGAAAATATATATTTTACTAAGGAAAATTTCAAAAATAGTAACGCACAGTGACTTGGATAAGTAACTTTAATCTGATTACTGGTTTGGAAATATTAACGCGTTAGATTACTCGTTACTAAAAAAAGTGGTAAAATTAGAGTAACGCGTTACTAAGTAACGCGTTACCGGCATCACTGGCTTTGACTCTCTAACTGAACCCAATAACCATTCGTCCAAAGCACCATTAGTAAGTGGACGTCCAGCCAAAGCTCGTAGAGTTTCCCTGACACCAGAGTCTCGGCGGTCGAGGGAAAAACTCTTTCAAGTTGCATGCAGACGAATGGCTGCGGATCAGACGTCTTGCATTGTAAACTTCGAGGGATGAGGGGCGGGGGGGTTTCAAGGACAAACGCATCCACAATACCAGACAAAAGAGCGGCGGCTCAGTCAAAGAGTCAGGCCTGTTCGAATCTCTCCGCTCGTATATCTAAATACCACCTGTCCTTCTTCCTCTCGAACGTCAGCACTTTTCACATCCAGATTAATTTTAGTGGCTCTCCTCTTTGCTTGCCTTGCATCATCAGATAGATAAAAGACTCTTTTATAATCAAGATTTTGTCCTTAAGCAATCTTTTTCTTTTAAAACAAGTTTTCATTATTTATAAGTGCTCTGGGAGGTGTTACCGGCACAGGTTTGATAGGCTTACGGAATTGATTAGAAAAGCATGGAAATTATTATCTGCTTCACGGTTAACACATTCACCTTGCATCTTGTGAAAAATCTCGGTGTGTGTGTAAACTTTTATGTCCATTCCAACACAGCATGAGTTTTAAATTAAAGATGAAAAAATTAACTGCTCCGGAAATTGAAGAGAATTGAAATTATCTCAATATCAAAGAAAAGTGCACTAGCTAATTTGACTTTTGCACAGTAAGCCTTTAAAAAAGCACACACACGCGCGCGGACGCTCGCTCATTTATTGCTCATATTTTTCTTCATCTTGCATTTTCAATATGATGAATATTTCAGTACTAAGAAAAGCAAACTTATTTCAGAGCACAGAACTGAAGGGTCAGTGAATTTAGTTTTAAAGAAACCCTCTTTTTCTTTTTCCTTTTCTCAGTACGAGTTCGATTCTCCGCTGTCGTTTCATTCCAGGAATGTTAATGGCAAAGGAAAAAAAATGAAGGGACTGACGTAGACGTACATATAGTGAAAGAGGTCATCTCGTGGCAGACGGATGTTAATTCTCATCTATTAATGAAAATGTATTCTCTTTACCTCAAAAGCAGGGACCCTTTAAAATAAAAAGACATAAAACATGCAAAGAAATAAAGGAAGGGAAGGTGCAAGAGACTGACAATCGTCAGGTGATTAAGAGGACTTAGAGGCTACAAAATGAATAACCGTGGACCCAAAACCACGCCATAAGGCTCAATGGTTTGTGATTTGCAAGTTGATAAGACAAGAAGATTAATAATGGTGCATGATAATGGTTGCTGGCGACTCAGCTGGGGAAATGGTAATGATGTGATCCTGCTGTAGGAGCGATTCAGCGCGACGCAGCGGTGAAGAGACGGCAGAAACCCCGGCGAAAAAAAAACACTCATCCCAATTGGCCCTCAGGATATGGAGAGTTTGAAAAATGAGAATACAGTTATCATTTTAATTAGATATAAAGTTTTTTTTTCATGTAATTTTGCTGAAGTGATGACTTCAAAGAATGCGTTTTGCAGCGTTCAGCCGGCTATAATTCCTAAGTGACAGCTTTGTTAATTTGTGAGTGTACTTTTATTTGAATCAAACTTTTCCTTCGGGCGGTTTGGAGTGGGAAGAATAAATGAAAAGATGTGGTTATAGACAAACATCTCGGCTGATCTGATAAGAACGTAACTAAACTAAAGAGAAAGTCATTTTCTTGCTATTCAAGTAATACATCTTTCTTCTTAGCAATTAAGATGTATTTTACATTACACAGTTTTTATCATGTCTAACTAAAATTGTTCCTTAAACCTTCACGAATAAAATTTACATCAGTTATTGATCATGCATTTACCCATAAAAGTGTTTAGGTTTAATGACGCTTTACAAACAGTCATTCGACTGCAGCTCTGTTCGATACGGAAGCCGAGAGAGGACATGCGCTATTATTATTTTTGCTTGCTTGTATTCTCGTGATCACGACTTCATTTTCTCATGATCTCGAAAAAACAAAAGTTGTTTTCTTGTTATCCTTACATGATAATCCAAATGTCATAATGTAATTTCCTGTCCATAATATTTAGTGTATTTTGAAGTGGACTCCTAATGCATATGAGTTGGGGTCTTCGCCGTTACCACACGTGTAGCTAATGTGTAGCCGATAGACTTAATAAATAAATAAAGTTGGACAGTTCATGTTCGTGAATTTAGGGACCATCTCTAAAGTAATACTATACACGTTTGTATCTTCAATAGTATGTAACAGTTTATTTTAATAAATATCAAAAATCTAGTTTGGATTATAGCTGCATAAACCTTGGTTTTGTGACTATTTGTTGACTTTCAGTCATTCCATTTAAATGCTGTTAAAAGTAGAAACGTGTATATTATTGAGTAACTTAAAGACGGTCACTTAACTCACCACTGTAAAATTGTAAATGAAGAGTTTCGTTGCAAAACGAGATAAATCCATTTTTTTACATTTTTGTCAAAACATGTTTATTATTATGTTATCATGTTATTATTTTGTTTTATGGTGCTACTTAGCTGTATTTTTGAAGTTATGAAGGTTTAAATCAAATTTTTGAATTGAAATTAATTGGAATGCACAACCAAAAAACGAGATTTCTGAAAAAAAAAAAACAGAGTTATCTCGCTTTGCAACGAAACTCCTCATATTAACAAATCTATTTCAGCTTGAGCGAATCTCTGATCCAAGTAAAATCTTATTTGTTCATCCATGCTAATTTAGCAAAATATGCTTTCGCTGTTTACAAACAAAACAACACGTTCTATCGAGTACACGTAAGCTTTAATCACATCTCAAGAAAACAACTTTTGTTATGTTGAGATCACGAGAAAACAACTTTTGTTATCTCAAGATAACGAGAAATTAAGTCCTGATTACGAATAAACAAGCAAGCAAAAATAATAATAGTGCATGTCCTCTCTCGGCTTCCGTAGTAAGCTTTCATGATGCTGCAAAATATTTGCTTTAGGGAAAGGCTTACATTAACTTTGCTCGACTAGTTGTTGACGTCTGTTGTTTTGTTGCAGTTAGCTCACGTCGACAGAGGTGCCTCCAAACGTGTTGACAAACCACTTAGTGTCTCTCAAGCAAACAAATTAAACGTGAAAAACAAGTTCGTTCACAAGATCGCAGAGTGCCGACATGTGATTTGGCATGTGTTGAAACCCGGCGTTCGTATGTGTGAAACAGGGGTGAGAGTTTGTTTGTGCTCATTTATGTGCGGCTGTGTGAGTTTATGGGTTTGGAGAAGCGGCACGCGGGATTCCGCAGGGAATAATGCGTGGGGCGTGAATATCGTCTTGGATATCCCGATTCCCCCACATTTACAAAACAGACGAAGTTGCTTTCGCCAACAGAGCCGGGTTCATTTAAAACAATTCAAACAGACGAAATCTCATTTTTCCTTTGCTTTTTTTCCAAGACATGCCTGACACACATTCCCTCCATTTATATTTTAATTTGAGCACTCTAGTTAATTATTGCAGCTGGTTTGTAATGACGAACTCCACATTTGCATAGGTCACAATTAAACGAATGAATTTTCGGGAAATATTCTACCATTGAAGTGTCAACTTTGCTAGAGGTCACAGTAGCTACGAATGCTCCCCCTATGCCCCGTAATGAGTTAATAACTGCTATTAAACTCTAATTAAAAGGCCAGCACTGGGTGAGTGAAACAGTTAATAGAGCAATAGCTCAGATGTTTCGTCTAATGCGTTGCAAAAGCAGACATTGCCTATTCAAATTAAAGCTAGCAGGGTTATTGTCTGCGAGCCCGGCCGCATTCTGACACTTTAATTACGACGGGGGAGGAAGTTGCATTTTTCACAGCGACACATCGTCTTCGCGTGATTTCGTATCGGGCATCGTCGCAGTAAGCGATACCTTACGTAAATCATTATACGTGTCAGGCGAGCGTTTAAGTGCGGTTACCGGTAGCCTATACGATGATAATGGAGGTTTCTCCTGTTCTCACACTGTGTATCTGTATGTGAGGCCGCTGTGTTAACACACTGCGTCGGTCACGCTAGCTGGCGTGGATATTTGTCCTGCAGAGGGATTGACATCTATTTGAGGCTGTCAGTTTGACACAAAGCGAATGAGGCATATTAGACGCACGCATACTCCTCCAGTTTTACGGCGTTTAAGTGGCGCACTGATGCACTGATAGCCAGCAGTAAGCAACGATAAGCGGCGGGAGAAGTGACAGTGTCAATAGTCATAATCTCGCCTGCCAGGAAATTATGAAACACGCGTGGCGAGTCTGCTAAACATGCCCTCGACGTCCACTAATAAAATGAAAGGGAACATTTCTTTTGAAGTCGGAGGGAGAAAAGAAACAATCAATAAGCCATTGGATGATAAATATAAAATTGCCGTGCAGAGTGAATGTATTTGGTCGTGTGCGGGCGGGCATCAGATCGGTACGAGAGGAAAGAAGCCCATTTGTATGTAAATGCGGGATTGATTATATTTATTTGTAGGCTTGCAGTGAAGATGCGCTCTGGGGACAGATCATCTCATCAGTGTAGATCTCAGATTGGCTGCCGTGTAAACCGTTGTCAACCTGGCCGCTATATCGGTTACAGTGAGAACCTTGTAGTTAAATTAGACCTCCACTGTCAGGGCTGTGACGTAGCGGTTAGTATACATTGAGCTTTGGTGCCAAATTAGGAAATACGGGTATTTTTTAAAAATAAAAAAGTAGGAAAAAGCCCTATTTATTTATTTATTTATTCAGATTTCCCGTACAATTGATAGTAGATCTGAAGATATCCAGTTTTAACCCTAAATCTTGATCCGTAAAAAACCTACAAAACTCTGTGGGCACATTATGCTACCCAGAATTCACTGCATCATCAGTGCAGCATTCTGCTAAAAAATATGAATAATTAACTAATTATTTTTTTTCAGAAGTAAACAGGGTTCCCACGGATCCTTGAAATCCTTGAAAGTTTGTGAATCTGGGGAAAATAAATCAAGGTCCTGGGAAGTTTTTGAAAATATACATACATAGATACAGGTCATTGAAAGTGCTTGAATCTATTTTATGCAAGTTTTTTTTTTTAAATCCATATTATTCTCTGTGTAGTGTAGGACAATATCATAAAAATTCTAGACTTTTAAGCACACGTGCTAAACTGTTCGCTTTAAATGCTTATATCTTTTGTATGCGAATGTTGATTCATACCAAAATGCTTTTTTGCATAGTTGTGTTACATGAAAACGCTTCGGGTTACGTATGTAACTGTTGTTCCCTGAGAAGGGAACGAGACGCTGCGTCTCCCTTGCTATACTTCCTGCGTCCCTGTAACGCTGTCTTTGGCAATATTTCAGGTAGCGATATACTTTCTGACTACCACGTCACCCTGTCTTTGTCGTTAAGCCTCACCATTGGTTGAATTTGATGTACACATTCAGACGCACTTACCCCTGGAGGCGTCCCCAAACTGTCAGCGCAGTGATGCAGCGCAGGTTCCCTCAAAAGGGAACTGTAACAATGTATCTTAAAATGTAACACGATGTAACCTTGCTCTCACTTAAAATGTGTCCCCACATTTAGTCCTTGAATTTGAGGGTATTGGACCTGGAAAGTCTTTGAAAGGTCCTTGAATTTAAAGTTAACTAAGGTGTGGGAACCCTGAGTAAATATGTGGGACTTCTATATGTGATCTATTCCCAGCAACCAATTTAGCATTTTAACGAAGTGTAATGCTACGTTCACACCAGTCGCAGTAGAGGCATCATGCGCGAGTGATTTCAATGTTAAGTCAATGGAAAGACGCGTTTATGCGCGTCTGGAGGTCTCGCACTGCGAATGAGGCATTTAGCGTGGCACGTTAGACGCGAAACCGCCTCATTTGCGGGAATTATGCGAATTGAGTGTTGCCGTGTGAAACGCGCGTGTTAAAAAAATCTGAACTTTGGCGGAAAATTGCACCACGTTAACCAATCAGGAGACTGCCCTCGTTGTGACGTGATTACAGGAAGCGAGCAGAGTGCGAAATTCTGTGTGAATGACTCGAATCACTAGAATTTCACGAGTGAATGAAGCGAGTAAACTCAAAATGTTCAAGCGTCCAACTACCCGCAAACAGCTGTTTTTTGCCGACTCGACCACGTCTGGTATGAACACACTGTAACAGTGTAGTTCGCACGAATGACGCGAATTTAGCGTTGCCGCGGGAAACGCTCGAGTTAAAAAATCTGAACTTTGGCGGAAAATTGCGCCGCGTTAGCCAATCAGGAGATTGCTCTAGTAGTGACGTGACTACAGAAAGCGAGTGGAGTCGCAGAAGCCCCTCCCATGATGCGAATGTCCGTGTGAATAACTCAAATGACTAGAATTTTGCCGCCTCTACCGCGTCTGGTGTGAACGCACTGTAATAGCCGTCCATAAACAGTCAGAAGGCCCAAATAGAAGGCAAGAAGGCAAAATTTGCCTAAATAAAAATAAATACATAGATAAAACCAAACACCTTGTAACTACTGTTGCTTACATAATGAAACATCATACATCTCTCAAGAGTTATTTTGGCAAAACGACCAAATTCAGGTTTATTTTGGCTAAAAGTGGGTTCCTCATAGCCTAACTGTATCGTGTCTTTAGATGACAAAATGATGCTATTGTTTCCTAGGTATAGTCCTGTTTTTTCAGGACCGAACCGGTAGCCCTGGGTTAGCTTCAGAATATTCTTATTACCGGTCCACCTTTATTAGGATTGCCATGTCATTGTGTGCAGACGATTAAAGGCGGAGAGAAAGAGAGAGACTGCAAGTGGTTTGGTTTAATTTCTTAATCACTTTTTTGGCAACCTTTGCATATGCCTGTGTTAATACCATAAATTGAATATTGCTTTGGTTTTCTACTAAATAGGCTGTCGTGACATTGCCGTAGTGGCGCTTAGCGAAATCTATTATTGTAATTTGCATAGTCCTTTTTAGTGCAAAAATCCTACAAAGGCTAGAAGAACAAAGAGCTCATGATGGAGAAAATAGGACAGAGCTGATCCAGCTCGCGCCTTAAACGTGACGTCAGCCCATAATGAAATCCTTTGACGGAGACCATAGCAAATGGTGAAATTCATATCTGACACTTAATGGTTTGCATAAATTAGAAAGCTCCCGCGCTTGATGTGCGTGATTAATTTACACCACTTTTGTTATGTTGGCACCGCCGGAGTAATTCGCTGGGTGGAGGTTTTGTTTTTTTTAGTTTTGGTGAAATGGGAAAATATGAAAGCAATTAAAAAATGGATTAAATAAAACACATAATTTCCAAAAGAGACAAAAAACAAGGCGACAACTGGCCACTTGATTTCCTATGAAAATTAATCGGCTATCAAACAATCTTCTTCTGCCGAGGATGATTATAAAGCCAGGAGAGAGAGAGAGAGAGAGAGAGTCAGAATGCCCTTTGTGTAGGTGAAACGTGTCGGAGACTGTCATCGTAATATACCTCAGTGAAATGAAGGTTAATTCTGATGTACAGCCTGCATGGCAGTCATTATCAGCGAATCATGAAAATAAATTAAGCCACTGAAATAGATACGTCCTCTCCACGCACACAGCGGGGATCCGCTGAACGATGGACGGATGAACTTTACAGATTATTATTGGAAAATACTGCCGAATTCAATTAATGCACCTAAAAGACACCTTTATAGAGGGCAGCCATAATTTAAATGACAGCGGGGTGTAATTTTGCTTGTTATAAGTCAAATTTGCAGAGTTTCATGTTCCACATATTTCATTCTTTCCCCTTCTGTTCTCCACATTTTCTCCTGCCTTTAGCTCTTCCCTCAATATCGTCCTGTGCGTTCACAGTGCGCTCCTAACCGCAGCATTTACAAAATAAAATCCTCTGAATTTATGCCTCCCGATTCTCGCGTCATCTTTTACGTCGCCTTTATGCAGATCACCTGCCTTCTCGCTTCTCAATGAGGGCCTGACGATAGGGCTAAATGATTGACCTCTAACCTCTCGACAATGGGAGGGAGAGAACGGGAAGCTTGGGTGTTAATCCATGCAGGCATCTGACAAGCGCCAGGGTCGACTGGGAGTCCATATCAGCCTGACCCCGGCACACGGCACCTTTATCTGTTAATCTACAGCTCCCTTTAACAACCTGCTGAATTAACATCCAGGCAGGGCGAGAGGGCTTCCGATTAACACACATCAGCACCTCTGCGGCAAGCACAAAAGTGAAGCTGCCTTGTCTTTCTGCATTTGAGACGCTCTGCCATCCGCCCTCCCACAGATCCGAACGTTTCCTGTGCGGTCAGGAAGTTCAGAAAAATCATTTTTTTCAAAGTTACACACGTTTGATTTGAACATATAGCTTAGTGGTAGAGCATTGGATTAGCAGCGCAAAAGGTCATGGGTTCGAACCCAAGGAACACACATACTGAAATACTGATAAAAATGTATACCATGTATTTTGGAAAAAAGCATCTGCCAAATGCATAAATGTAAACATAATACAGTAAGATTAGAGTACAATAATATGGATTATTGTGGGATGTGACAATTAATGATTTATATAAAATTCATATATTCTAGGTTTATGTATATTGCAGTGAATGTGTTTGTCATTGTCGATAAAAAAAACTTTGCTACCGGACTTAAATTTTGCACACAAAAAAATAAAAATGCAATTTATATATTACTGTAAATATTACATAATTAACAATATTATATTAAACATTATGATATTATTTAAAATATAACTGCAGATTGCATCTAAATCACAAGAAGATCTGATGTTTTAATTGATTAGGAAATACATTCAAATATAAATATAATAAAAATATAAAAATGAATCAAATGCAAAACATGAATAGGAAATGTATGTGCATTCCATATACACTGAAAAAAAAAATTATTCATTCAGTTTACTCAATTTTTTAAGGTAAGTGGTCGCAATCAAATTATTTAAGCTACATTTAAAAAACATTTTTTTTCTAATTTTTGTTTGTTTGTTTAAATGAAGCCTAAATAATGTCATTGCGACCACTTACCTTAAAAAATTGAGTAAATTGAATGAATATTTTTTTCAGTGTGTATTAGTGCTGGGCAAAGATTAATTGTGATTCATCGCAAAATAAAAGTGCATTTTTGCATAATATATGAGTGTGTGCTGTGTGTAATTATTATGTATATTTAAACACACACACACATACATAAATACATTTCAGATTTTTATTTATATATCACTGTTTATATATCACTTTTGTCATATAGATAGATAGATAGATACACTGTAGATAGATAGATAGATATGCACACACACACACACACTTGTATACATACATAAATGTGTGTGTATTTACATCAATGTGTGTGTGTGTGTGTGTGTGTGTGTGTGTGTGTGTGTGTGTGTGTGTGTGTGTGTGTAGTTATAATAATAACACACAGCACACACTTATATATTATTCAAAACTTCACTTTTATTTTGTATGCGATTAATTGCTATTAATTTTTGCCCAGCACTAATATATTTAATTATTTATTTATTAAAAAAAATAAATTGGGTTAATGTAATATTATACAGATTTTTTTTAATTAGCATAACTGTGATTTTATTCCAATTTTTTTCTTGGTAAAGGTCTTTAAAGTATTGATGATAATGACCTTCTGGATTGTTATCTTTTATATATACATCATACTTTCTATTTCCAGTTCATACTAATGAAATGGAGTTCCTGCATCCGTATGGATATTGAACCCATCTTTGGCTTGTGGAATTGGAAGTGGATGATCACTCATTGCAGCAGGTAGTAAAATCAATAGGTATATTGTGTGTGCGTGTGTGATATCTTTAGCCCGGCAGACTGTGCATGTGAGAGACAGAAGGAGAATAAAATGTGTGGTAGTGGGGCCACCTTTTGACGACAGCAATGCACAGACAGCTTGTGTTCCCCTGTACAACTCTCTCTCTCTCTCTCTCTTTCTCTGTCTCTCGCTCCCTCTCTCTCAAGGCCCTCAGACAAAGCGATGGCGGCTAATTCCAATGAGAGCCGAATCAATCAGCTTTCTTTAATCACAGCGCTGCTTTTATAGTCTGACTGTAATGATGAAATTCTACGTAGGGTGATCCCCTAAGAAACGCTGGCACACATGCACCCTGTCGATTTTAGTGCTCCAGACATTCACTCTGATGATTTTCATTTTTCAATTACATTATCTAGTCAGCCAATCATTCGCGGGGCTTATCAATAATTAATGCTTCAATGACTATTAAAACTCTTAAATAAAACTGCAACATGGCCTCTGACAACATTTAATGAGTTTAGCTCGGTGACATATGGCCGAAGCGGAATAATCTCCATATTTATTTTTAAATGGATAATTTCAGTGATTCATTAGATCGGGATGGAGACGAACCAAATATCATAATTTAAATGATGAATACGCCATGCGATTATTAGCTCCCGTCGCGTAATAGCTCTCATACTGCGACAAATAGTTTTGTTGTGGACGTTAGCGTTTTTTAGCTGAAAGAGGCTTAGTAATAAAAAAATTTGGCCACAGGCTGAGCAGTCGAGGGCTTGGAGGCGTTAATGCGCCCGGTTACGGATCGGCTTTTCTAGCGGTGGATTTGATCCAGCTAAACAGCCAGCAACAACTGTTTATAAACAGCTTTGGGCCCTGAACCGACCCAACCTCACAGCAGACGCAGCTTTGATCCCACTAATCCGAGCGCTGAACTCTCTCACTCTCCCGTGTGTGTGATGTCTGTTTTTCGACTACACCTCGGCAGTCTTTCGTCGGCCTGATCGCCCCTCTGTTATTACAGGGTATTTCTTTTTATACCGCCGACTCAAGGAGTGATACAGTATAATTCAGTTTTTATAGAGCTACAGGGGAAACTTCAAGTGATTTGTTGTATGCAGAAGAGATTTGGTATGCTGTTTAACAGAGCATGCAGTTTTACATTTACAGCACACACAGTTTTACTAAGTCACCACAGAAAGCATCCGCCAGCTATTTTACTTTGTAACGTGGCATATTTCACAGGATATAAAAATGTGGGATTTTATCGGGAAATGATTGGATCGTAAGAAGTTGACACGGCAAATTAAAATAGAGCCGATGTAGCTGCAGTATTTGGCTACTGGCTAATGTTATCCAATGGTCTGCTTAATCTAGATGACGTCAGAGGAGACAAAAAAGCCATTTTAGAGATAGAGAACGTTTAAAATGAAACATAAATGTACCCTTAAAAATAAAGGTTGAGGGAAAGGTACGTTTTTGTTTTTCTGATGTTAAAGGTTCCTTATGCAGGGTTCCCACGGGTCCCTGAAATCCTTGAAAGTTTGTGAATCTAGGGAAAAATTCAAGGCCCTGGGAAGTTTTTGAAAATATACATACATAGATACAGGTCATTGAAAGCGCTTGAATCTATTATATGCAAGAAGTTTTTTGGAAAAAATCCATATTATTCCCTGTGTAGTGTAGGATAATTTTTAAGCACACATTCAAAACTGTTTGTTTAAATGCTTATATCTTCTGTATGCGAATGTTGATTCATACCAAAATGCTTTTTTGCAAAGCTGTGTTTGACACATGAAAACGTCGTGGTTACGCATGTAACTTCCCTTCCCTGAGGAGGGAACGAGACGGTGCGTCTCCCTTGCCATACTTCATGCATCCTTGTAACGCCGTCTTTGGCAATATTTCAGATAGCGATATACTTTCTTGTCTCCCGCGTCACCTTGTCTTTGTCGTTAAGCCTCACCATTGGTTGAATTTGTTATACACATTCAGATGCACTTACCCCTGGAGGCGTCCCCAAATTGTCAACGCAGTGACGCAGCGCGAGTTCCCTCGAAAGGGAACTGTAACAATGTATCTTAAAAGGTAACACAATGTAACCTTGCTCTCACTTGAAATGTGTCCCCACATTTAGTCCTTGAATTTGAGGGTATTGGACCTGGAAAGTCCTTGTAAGGTCCTTGAATTTGAAGTTACCTAAGGTGTGGGAACCCTGATTACCACACAGCTTAAAACGGTTATTCTATGACATCGTTTAGCACTTTTAAAAGTGTACGATGGGATTCTGTAGCTTAACTGGTAAAGCACGACACTTGAAGTGCAAAAGACATAGGTGCGATTCCCAGGAATATGCAACTTGCAAACTTGTATGGAAACCAAAATCACATATATATAAAAGTCTGATGGTTGCAGATGTTCGATATGGTCTGAGAGGAATGAGGCAGGAACATCTGTCAGCACTCAGACGGGTGTGATGAGGAGAAATGCTGGTATGCAGCCGCCCTGCGCACGAATCAGCAGGGCCGCTGAACTTGGCACATCTGTGTTGTTTATTTGGCCTGACCCTGCGTTCGCCGTGAGGCTACGGCAAGCGCTCGCTGAAAGGAGCTTTTGTACTACAGCAGAAATCTGTTACAAATATTTACCGTGGGGGGAACGCAAAGTCCTGGCCATCCGCCAGCCAGAAACGGCTATAAAATTCACCGCACATTCTTGAATTTGTCGTCCATTCAAACGGCGCTAAATTTATACCCTCCCATTATTAATGAGATCACGCTGTCAAAGATTATTGGCCATTTACACTGTCAATGTATGGATTTCACGACCCCACTCGGGCGAGAGCCGAGACGTAATTTAACACCTTATGTGAACGGAAATACATATGTGCATTTTCGAAGTCTGGACACGACTAAAATTTAAATGATCCAATTGTTTCAAGCCATTTGAATTTTTTTGTAAGTGAACATATAAATGATTGATTTTTCGAGGGAAAAATCAAACCGATCCTTTTTTCCTCCGGCTCACACTTGGGTCGTTGGTGGTAACAAACAGAATTTCAAACGCTGCATAATTTCACACCGGGAATCTTTTCCCGTCTATATGTAAAAATTCCCACACTGGTCTTGAATACATCTGCGTTAACCGAAGGCGAGCTCATCTTTTACCCTCCTGGCCGGACCTCGTCAACATCTTCTCCTGCCCTGACGTGCAACACAACTAATGGCGCCCGATACGGGCGGGTCTAATCTCGACTAACTGACAAGATTTAAATGGAGGAGACATGTTCAGCTGATTAGCTTCCACACCCACAATTATCCAACCGGGGTGTCAGGCGAGGTTTAACATCTCCACTGATTCTTCTCTCTGGAGAGATCCGTCAGGAAACGCGATCGCTTTTAATAACTACAGCCACCTTCAGCAACACCATCCGGCGTTCCCAGCGATTCAAACTCCCTTCAAAATTAACCTTTCCAGCAAAAATATAATTTCGTGCAAAATGAACCACAAGCCCTTCTTTCGCCCCTCGCTTTCTCTTTCTGTCTTCCTTCCTCCCCCTCCTTCGAATAATTTATTCAAATTGCCCAACTCAGAACAGTGGAGCAATCTGCTGCCCCGAGAGGACCTGCGAATTCAGATTTTATTCGGAAAAAGAAGAAAAAAGGGAGTTTATAGACCTGGCCGTCTCCTGACAAATAAGGGACTCGTTTGAAATGTCCCCTCGGTTGCGTGCCAATGAGTACGCCTCATTAAAATTCAGCTGATTTGAATATTCCGTGAAAAATATTATTTGATTGCGGGGCGTGTCCTGCTGTCACATGTATTTCTGCACGTGCGTGGCCCCTGTTGGGCGTCATATGTCACAGACGACTTTGAAACAGAAATTGACCCCGTTTCACGCGGGTGCGGTCCCGACGATTACGCCACGACGTGATGGACAGCTCGGTTAATACCGCCCCTCCGAAGCTCCCTCGGCATCAGTTCGGTTTTTGTCTTCACTCAATCACCTGCGCATTTCCTGCAATAATGAACTGTTTTTCTCGTGGTGATGAAATCGGGACACAAAGCAACGCAATTAATAATTTACTGTTTAGTTTTACTAATTGATCTGTTTGGGGAGCGAGGATAAAAGTTTGGCTGCATCCTCAGATCACAACGCTTTCATAAGGCATTTACACACAAGCCACAATGCGTTCCCACAAGATGAATAATGAACTAAACAAGATCAAATAATTATCCCCGGGGACCCGGAGAGCACTCTGTACACAACAAAGTTGCAAACCAGGACAGGAATATTCCAGCAAAGGAAAAAAGAGTCGCTCTGTGTCAGGGATGGTCAGCTTTATGGTTTAGATAAAGTTTGATAACTTTTAGCATCCAATGCTAAAATAATAAACGAATAGTGTTTGATTTTTTTTGGTCTTTATATTAACATGAAAGCATGTCCCTCTTTGTCTTGTGATATTGTGGTGGGCTATGGTTTACTGAAGCGTTGTCAAAAGCATAATTAAAGGGTTTATATTCACACATACGAGATGAGCTATTTTTGAAACTGTGAATGTCTGTGAATAAATTAAGCAGATTACTGCACTTTGAGTCGAGCCATGTTTAAGACTAAAGAAATTAGCCACAATGTATCTCGAATGCGGCGAGATCATTAGCATACGCACGCAGTCGTGTCGCACAGTTTACGTTTTCCCAATACTTGCTCGTACCTTATGAATATTTGTATGTGGATTTACATGTGCGTGCTTTGACCGTTATGAGCTCAAGTTTATGTAGCGAGCCTGACATCCATCTCCACCGTAGCTTAATAACGTGTCCCAAGGTCAAGCGTTAAGCCGTCTGTCTGATCGCAGCGGCCCGTCATCCCGAGGTGCTGTTGTTATTAGCAGCAACTCCAAGACATTCAATGTGCTAATTTTGGAGGGGGGGTGGATATATGAGCTTCTTACCAACATCACCATACGGAGTAGGATTAATATGGAATGGGATATATTTCCGTGCGGTCTGAAAAAATAATGCGAATGATGGAAAATGACATATAGAGATATTCACCTCCGCTCGCAGATAAAACAACCGTGTTTCTCCTGATGCATTCGCCGTGTTTTAAAACAATAATACTTTGATCGATTTGACCTACTTTGTATTCATTAACTAGTTTACTATCCAAAATTGCACGTGTAATACGTCCAGGTAATGTGTAAAGTTAATCAAACAATAACTTAATAATAAATTCCCAGGTTTTTTTTAGCTCAGCCTGTTTTACATTACGAGCTGCTGATTGGATGGAGATGTCTGATATCACATTGCGAAAGTTTATTTGCGGCAGCGGCCGGTTTATTGTGCCGTCGTCTCTTTATCTGCCAGCATAAATGAACGGTCTAAGTCGACATGTTTTCTCTCTTCCAGATATAGAGTCAGAATGCAGTTCCCGTGATACAACCGTTACGCGGGCCTGTCATAGTTGCAGTCACATCTGCATACCTAACCAGACAGATCTTTCACCAAAGGTGAATCTCAGGCTTAAACAAACCTTGATGTCAATCACAGGGACGATTCTTATTTTAGCAAAGTCAAGCACATATCTGAATATGCATTATTTATGATGGAAATAAGCTGCTTAGGTGGTTTAACCCAAGCGGGCTGCCAGATATTAGCAGGAGAGAAACTTCACATCAGAGCTGTGTGTTTGAAGTCTAAATAACACACGCGTGATTACACCCAAGGTGGCTGCACCCATCCGAAGTTTTTGCGGGGTACAAAAAGTGTTGTGTGTGTGTGTCAGGACTTTTTGGAAATCGGGTTAGACAACATGCAGTTGTTATTTGCTCTGTTATGGATCATCTTTACTATTGCTGTCTTGGACACTTTATTTATTCGTGTATCTGGTTTGTGTCAGGTCACCTGACTGACAGCACTGATGATATATGCTCAGGCTTTATAACCTGCGTTGTTTTAATAAATTTCTTCATGAAGGTCTCTCTCTCTCTCTCTCTCTCTCTCTCTCTCTCTCTCTAGCTGTTTGCTTCATATGTGTGTGATTTCCTTGCCTCTTTGCCAAGATTTATTTCATTCATAATAGATTTGCGGAAACTCTGGTTTGCGTCTTCATCTGGGAGTTTTGAAGTCTCTCTCTCTCTCTCTCTCTCTCTCTCTCTCTCTCTCTCTCTCTCTCTCTCTCTCCCTTCCATTATCGCTGTAATATGTTTTACAGACAAACAGTATATTCCTCTAGCTCAGGTGGTAAAGTTAGCAGCACCATTTTCGTGGGTTTGATTCCTAGTGAGTGCATATAGTGATAAAAATGTATAGATTGTATGCAGTATAAGTTTAATAAGTTTAGTTTCTAGAGACAGAAGCTATTTTAAAATGGGTGTTAAGCATTATTTTATTTTGCCTGATTCTTTCACATCTTTAGGATAGGTTCTCCCACACAAATTTCCAAATTATGAAGTTAAATAAAGCCATTTATCCCCGAACCTCACATTACACTTCGTGACAGCCAATTCCATCATCTTTCATGTACCCAGTGCTGATTTTCAGGTTATTGGATATCCAGGGCTGAGCCAAAACCTCTGCAGAGGTTTGTTTGTGTTTTTGACATTTCATACCATGATAGATATTTAAAAACGAATGATAGTTTAATGGCCTAATGGTTAAGGACAAGCTTGTAACCTGAAGGTCGCCAGTTTGAGTCTTGGCCGGCAGGTTGTGTCTGAGGTACCATACTTGACAATCACTTCACTTATTAGTTCCCTGGCTAGTTTAACAATTTTAATTAAGTTATTTCTATGGTATGTGCTTATGTCAAGTAGCTTTTTTATTTAAACTCTTTCCCCGCCATTGACGAGTTATCTTGTCAATTAAGAGAAAAAAATGCATGAAAAAAACCTGTTCCTGATCAGTTTTTATGGTTATCTGTAATACCGCTCTTACCCAAGTTATAAAAAACGGAAGCAAACATTATTTATTAATTTTACACTCCATGTATGTTTTAATAATCGTTCTAAATCTGATCTCTAACAAAATTCCTTCACAAAAATGAAATTATTTCAGCTTTTTGCTCAAAAAAAATAATACTTTTGAAGAAAAATACCCCTATGTAGGAGTTTATAAGCAGAGAAAAAAATGTAGATAGGATGAAACGTTTTGTCCTTTCTTTTTTTTGCTTCCATTTTTTTTATGAAGCCATTTCTATGGTATGTGCTTATGTCAAGTAGCTTTTTCTTTTTTTAAACATAAATCTTATTAACTCTTTCCCCGCCATTGACGAGTTATTTTGTCAATTAAGAGAAAAAATGCTTTAAAAAAACGGAAGCAAAAATTATTTATAAATTTTACACTCCGTGTATGTTTTGATAATCGTTCTGAGTCTGATCTCTAACAAAATTCCTTCACAAAAATGAAATTATTTCAGCTTTTTGCTCAAAAAATAATAATTTTGAAGAAAAATACCCCTATGTAGGAGTTTATAAGCAGAGAAAAAATGTAGATAGGATGAAACGTTTTATTCCTTTCTTTTTTTTGCTTCCATTTTTTTTATGAAGCCATTTCTATGGTATGTGCTTATGTCAAGTAACTATTTATTTTTTAAAGATAAATCTTATTAACTCTTTCCCCGCCATTGACGAGTTATTTCATCAATTAAGAGAAAACATCTGCATGAAAAAACGTGTTCCTGATGAATTTGTATGGTTATCTGTAATACCGCTTTTACCCAAGTTATAAAAACGGAAGAAAAAAAATTGTTTATTAATATTACACTCTGTGTTTGTTTTGATAATCATTCTGAGTCTGATCTCTAACAAAATTCCTTCACAAAAATGAAATGATTTCAGCTTTTTGCTAAAACAAATAATTTTAAAGAAAAATACTCCTATTTAGGAGTTTATAAGCAGAGAAAAAATTTAGATAGGATGAAATGTTTTATTCCCTTTTTTTTTGCTTCCATTTGTTTTAATGAAGCTATTTCTATGGTATGTGCTTATGTCAAGTAACCGTTTCTTTTTTTAACATAAATCTTATTAACTCTTTCCCCGCCATTGACGAGTTATCACGTCAATTAAGAGAAAAAATTTGCATGAAATAAACGTGTTCCTGATAAGTTTTTATGTTTATCTGTAATACCGCGATTACCAAAGTTATAAAAAAACGGAAGCAAAAATTTATTTATTAATTTTACACTCCATGTATGTTTTGATCATCGTTCTAAATCTAATCTTCAACAAAATTCCTTCACAAAAATGAAATTATTTCAGCTTTTTGCTATAAAAATAATTTTAAAGAAAATACTCCTATTTAGGAGTTTATAAGCAGAGAAAAAATGTAGATAGGATGAAACGTTTTATTTCCATTTTTTATTTTTTGCTTCCGTTTTTTTTTTTTAATGAAGCTACTTCTATGGTATGTGCTTATGTCAAGTAACTATAAGCAAAAAACTATTTATTAATTTTACACTCCGTGTATGTTTTGATAATCGTTCTGAGTCTGATCTCTAACAAAATTACTTCACACAAATGAAATTATTTCAGCTTTTTGCTAAAAAAATATATTTTTGAAGAAAAATACCCATATTTAGGAGTTTATAAGCAGAGAATTTTTTTTGTTTATTGTTTGTTTGAAAGCAAAGGGTCTGTTCTTTTATTATTTGTATATTTATATATTTTTAGAAAAAAAAAATCCTGTAAGCCATTTTGTAAAAAATCTTTAAAAAAAGGCAGGGAATGAGTTACATTTAGCCAAGGCTTTCTTGCTTCTCAGTTTAATATGGTCCGACTGGAAAACAAGACACAGTTTTAGAGTAAGAGAAATATATTTTGCAGAGTAGAAAAAAGTCTGGTATTGTTTGATTAGTGACAAGTAAAGCAGGTGATTAAAACCTTGAATGCTTAAGCGCCCACCCCTAATGCCACCCATGCCCGTATCAGCTGTGAGTGGCAGTGGAGACTCTACAAACATCGCGACCGCATCAGGTGGAAGGGCCCTGACGCTGGCGCTCCCTTTTAGATCTGCTTATTTGGATGCACTTGATGACACAATGGATGTGCATTACTCGCCCTCCAGCCTTCCGGCAGCTGTAATTTCATAGCAGTTACCACATGCATCCTACTTGACATACGATTCGCTCTCACCGGGAAGGGAGCCAAATAATGGGATTTAGCCCGGGCCGCTAGCGTGCGCATGCCACCGCTCCTCTAATTAGCCTATCCAGACACGCGGCCCTTTGCACTGTCAGCCGCACATCAACCCGTGACGTACCACTCCACCACTGAGAGGTCAAATCTGTTTTCCAGAGCAAATGGAATAATGGACTCATATCGGCCCCCTCTCTCCTCGGCCCCGGGCGCTTTCAACCACACGCTGAGCAATACAGATAATGCTTTAGATGGTGGAGATGCACTGTAGCAGCAGTATGTTGACTGGAAAAGGGAAGTGGCTTATGGGATTGTGGGTAAATAGGCCAAATTATGGTGCTTTCGTTGAGTTCGCTGTACCTGTGGGTAGGTTGATGCGTGTTGCACGATCGCTACAAAGGCCTGTCGTTTCGATGAGTTTGATGATTTATGCATTTTATTCAAAGCGACTTACAGTGCATACTTTTTAGCAGTATGTGTGGTGGTGCCTGGGATCGAACCCATGTCCTTTGCTCTCTACTTACATCAGTGCTACAGGAACATTGTGATAAGGGAAAGACTGGGCAGAGGTTGTATATAACAACATGTAGTTAAAGATTCATATTCAGAAGACAGGACTGCATAATAAACAATTCCAGTGACTTACAACCTTAATGAAGCGCCATGCTGTACCCATTAAGCTACAGAAACTAAAGTTACACATTCATGAATTGTATTAGACAGAAGAAAATATTTGCAGATGCAGAAAATGAACAGCGTGCACAAAGCCGCTCGCCCGCATATTCGTCAATCTGGACAATGTGCTGGACTTTAATTGTTACGAGCAGAAGCTTCACAGTAATGGCCTGAGCCACCGTCTATAGCCGAGCTGTCAAAAACACACTGAAACAATTTCGTTTGCTCCTGTAAGAAGAAGGCCGTTTCTTTAATCAGCCGACCGAGTATTATTGACTTGTTTATTTAATGATAGCGAAGGCAGTAAAGTTGCGCGATGCCTTTGTTCGTCTACACTCCCAGACCGTCACGCGGCACCCGAGAAAAAGATAGAGTCGAACAATTAACCAACTTAATAACTTTATACTGGGTGCAACCAAACACATGGAGAGATGAAAACAGATAGCTCGGATGAAACACAAGACTCCCTTTGTTTTTGTGTCAGCAACTCACAGTCATTAATACTGCGAGGTATTGAAAGTTATCAGTTTAATTGCAAAGCATATTAAAAAATGGAGCGTCTTCACAATGAATGTAAGGTTCACTGGTCAATGGTTGAAAATGGATACTTAATGATATTACTGTGGTTAATGGGATTTCTTTGCCTGCTTAGATCAATATACAAATAAGAAACATAAACAACTTTAGGCTGAATTGCATATTAAGTTTGGTAGATAATGTTAAGTTGCTATAGGCAAGCCGAGGCTGGCCGGAAAGAGCTTTTGTTGTGGCACATCCAATCAGAATTCTCATTTATAATATATTACAAATTCATCGTTTTTTTACGTTTTTTCACCAACATAAGTCTTACAGACATACGACATCAAAGTTGTATGACTGATGCCAGATATTTTGAATTAATTTTTGATTTGCGTCAATCAAGTTACAAACCTGACGCGCAGTAATATTTCCAGAAGTTTGAGTGAAAGGTGGAGGAGTCAGGAGTTATGATGTTACTGCGCGTGAGGTTGAAGTGCTGCAAACTAAATGCTCTTCTGCCATACAACATAGTTCTCATTTTTATTGTAATTAAATGTGTATAGTGCTTTCTGCTACATCCAGTATCATTTTAAATGTTAAAATCAATAATTTAAAATAATTTACAAGTTACAGGAAACATTAGTAAATATTAATCATGGCAGTGTTTAGGAGAACATTTAATATGTACGTTTGATCAATTAAGTATTCTAAATATTTTTTCCCTTATTGCGTAAAACTGTCATAGTAAAAAAGCTTTAGTGTGCAGATGGTTATTTTGGGAATTTTGTGCTTAACCGGAGTTTTATGCACATTCCGGGTGCAGAATTGATGCACCTAAATCATCCTGTACACTACGCTTATGGGCTTCCTGGGCGTAGAATTGATGCCCTTGCATCATCTTCTCATGAGAATCCTCGCACCGCAATGAAAAGTTCATAACTGTTAAAACTAGGGCTGGGCAAAAAAATCTATTTTTCGATTCATTTTTTTTTTTTTAACGTGGTCGATTCAAAATTGATTCTCAAAGAGCAGAATCGATTTTCATTCATATTTATTTCCGCAAACATTGAACGTAAGAACCTAACCCTAACAATAATCTAATTACAAGTCTTCTTCACTAGATGTCACCCTCTTTTTTGCCTTGTGCGATGTTACCAAGGAGCGAGAGGCAAGCCTGTCATTCATTCATTCATTCAGTGCTTAAAATTTCAGGTGCTTCATTGACGTTGATGCCACCTTCACATAAAAAGTCAGGGGTATGGAAGCATTTTAGATTTCGCAAGCAAGACGACGACGATAGTTTTGTGTCTTTTAATTTCTTTCTATTATTACCCACTTGTAAACTGCTGTTCACTGTTCTTTTTTATTAATATAGTATTTGTATTAAATCTATATTAATTGAGTTAAATCGAGAATTGAGTATAAAAACCAACCCGAGAACCGAAATCGAAAATTGAATCGAGAATCGAAATTGAATCGATTTGATAGCTTGTGAATCGAAATCGAATTGATCTGGAACATCTGAATCGATACCCAGCCCTAGTTAAAACACAAAGAGAATAGATGCATCATGTGCTCAGCACAAAGTGAATTGCATCCATCCAACGGCTTACTGAGACTAGATCTTTAAAATAGCCTACAGTTATCGTGTGTGTGCGTGTGTGAATGACGCGTTTCATCCGTCCGCTTTACCAGTGGATTAACCAGTTTGCGAGTAAGTTGCAGTGTTTCTGTGATCTTAAATATCTTTAAATGTGCGTTTGTTCCTTCACATGAAGCTATTGAATGTATTAAAAGACTGGTGATTTTATAATACGTTGTCCTTTTAATAGCTTGTCAGTAACAACCACGCTAAAGCACATATCTAAATTGGATCGGTCATGTTGTCGGTCCTCGATCCGATCTCCGATCCAGCCAAAAGGCCCGGATCGGCCCCGATACCGATCCAGAATATAGGATCGGGACATCCCTAGTAACTACTCATGTAACTCAGTCTTTAAATGGGGAAAACATGGGAGGGTTTGGTGGCTTCTAAATTCATCCCTGTTTGGATCCTAAGGAATGAATGGGGCTAGGCTAAATGCTAACACATTCATGACGCGCTGTACAAAGATTAAGTGCACGGTTTAAAAAAAAATAGGTATGTATTAATTCGTCTAAGTTGAGGTAAGAACATAGTAAAATATTTAAAAAATGTGGTGTTTTCCTTTAAGAAATGCAACTCACACAATTACAGGATGCAGGGCGGACATCGTACCACAGTCAAGTGAAAGTGAAAAGTGATGTAATGACCAATGTATGATAACCCATACTCGAAATGTGACCTCTGCGTTTAACCCATCCATTGAGTAGTGAACACACACACACACATCTGTAGCAGTGGGCAGCTATCACCGCAGCACCCGGGGAGCAAAGGGGGGCAAGTGCCTTGCTTAAGGGCACACCCTGCCGGCCCTGAGACTCGTAACCCGGGTTACAAGCCCGTCTCTCTAACCATTAGGCCACGACTGCGTATAATTACCTTCGAACAGGAAGTTCTGAGTATTTGAAGGGGGTTTTGGCTGTGATGGATGTTGATCCTCGCGGGAGAGACGGACCCCTGTTGTGTCAGCGCACGACGTCCCGGGGGCAGGGCAGGAAATGAGAGCTCTTTAGAGGACATCACCACCATTAGGTCACGGCAGGAATCCTCTTCATCGCACACACGTGCACACAGGACAGTACATGTGTCATCGAGCTAAAGGATGACCTCGCTTATCTGCGCGCAACACTGGAGCACTCTTAAAAAAATGGTGAACTGCTTTCTATGACTGAACACCCTCTGCATAGGCAGTAATTTATTAAAACTAACATTAATATATGTTAATGGGTAGGTATGATAATGTAACCATCTTTCATTTAATTATTTTTACTGAGCTTATTACACTGCATTCTGGGATTGCCTGTTTTGTTAGTTGATATGTGCAGTGCTGCTATGAAATATGACCAGAATGAGATATTTTAGGATCTTTCAGAACAGCCTTCGTTTCAGGAGCATTTCTACGGTTTTGACTGTAAAGCTCGGTTCATGATCATAAACTCTCCTAATATTCTCTCCATGCATCTTTCTCTCAGTACGTCTCTCTCCTGCGGCCCACCCTGTCCCGTCAGGAGCGCACAATAAATATCATGTCAGAGAAGCGGCGATGCTCCTTCATGGAACAGTGGCTGTTTATTAGCGGCAGGCTAACTTTAAAAGAAATGCTAACAACATCCATTAATGGGCTGCATCTTGGGCCTGATGAGGCGTGGCGTCTGCACGGGGCTCCTGCGGCGCCAGGGGCGTAATGGCGCCCGGTAAACGGGTGTCCGAATCGGGGCCGTCCAAGGACTGACAGTGACAGAGCAATTATGGCGAAGCAAACGGGCTGTGTCAAATTAGCAGCGCTGAGGAGCGCTCATTTCTCTAGCCCTTATGACGGAAGAGGGAGTGATAGCTACTTGATTGTGAGTGATAGGCGAGACGCGGCTTCAGCGCTAACGTTCTGATTTGTCAATAGTTGAGTCAGGTGTCAGGAATCTATTGAGATGTTGCACTGGAGGTGAAAGAACCGGGTGGGGGTCCGGTGACCCGAGCAGGGAGTCTTTCACTAGGAAGGTCATCAGTCAGTGTTTCTGTCAGCCGAAGATCAGACGGATGCTTGCAGTACTCCGCAGTAATTACACTTGACTGGGGATGAGGAGATGTCTTCTTTTGTGGGCCTACAATGACTGCATAATTTATAATTGACCGCAATCAAGCGAGTCAGAAGATGAGTCTTTGTTTTTCAGGTCGTCTGATTCGTTCGCTGCACACATTTTTATCACTTGATGAATTAAACTTTCATTAAAAACATTGTGCTGATTCAGGAATATGTATGGAGACACGTATACGAACCTTTTCAATTTTGTGGGGTTTATTTAAAGTTAAATAATGTCCAAAATGTCTGCATTGAAAACCTTTTTAATTTTTTGTGTTAAAGTCTGTGTGAAGTCCGATATTAAATGTGTTTTTTAGTTTGTCATACCACAGAAAAATTAGTTATTTTAATGATTAATTGGATTTAAATTAGGTCTGTCAAAAGATTAATTGCATAAAAAATAAAAGTTTGTGTGTAATTATTTTGTATATATAAATATACACACATGCATATATGTGAACATATCATGAAAATCAGACTTTTTCCATGTTTAAGTGCTATAATTGCGTCCCCAGTGCTTCTATCAACCTAGAAAATGTGAAAAAGATCAACCCAGTAACTTAGTTTTGGTAAACCATTCTCTGCAATCATGTGAAAAATTAAGTCATTGAAATTTGGCTCCCCTTGTGATGTCAGAAGGGGATAATACCGCCCCTTAATCTGCACTATCCAACTACGGCACTTAGTGCAGAGATCAGCTCATTATCATTTAAAAGGACACACCCAAAACGGCACATTTTCCTCACACCTACAAAGTGGCAATTTTAACATGTTATTATAATAAATAATAATAAATGATCTATTTGGTACTTTAAGCTTAAACTTGCTATACGTACTCTGGGGACAACAAAGATTTATTTTACATCTTAAAAAAGTCTTGTGAAATGTCCCCCTTAAGAAACATTTTCGTGTGTGTGTGTGTGTGTGTGTAATAATAATTTAATAAATTAATAATTACACACAATACACACAAAAATATATTATGCAAACACAAACTTTTATTTTGTATGCAATTAATTGCGATTAAAGGGATAGTTCGGCCAAAAACGATATTAAACCCATGATTTACTCACCCCCAAGCTGTGAGTGATGCGCATTCAGGATGAGAGCTTACGCAGCGTACAGAGTTTCTCTGCTGCTGCTCTGTGCCCCCGCCCTCCGAATTTGTCATACGTCACTAAGAAAAGTGCGTACACTACGCTAATCCTCTCTCCTGAGTCTTCGCCTTCTGAGCATATAGTTTCCAGTATGTATACAGTTAAAGATGGCTGTGTCTCATATGACCTTGTTATTTGTACATGCTGTGACTAAACAAATCACAACATACAAATAGAAAAATGTTAGCGTTAGCGTTTTGTCACTTATTGGGAGCAGTATGCTAGCTGGAGCAATCTACTTCTAGTCTTTGTGCTAAGCTAGGCTAGCGGTGTGTGCGACAGACAGCGTTTCGGAACGCACTGAGATAAAAGGGTATGTATGGACATTTCGAACTCTGGGGATACGGTGAATAAGCTAAAGTCCCAAAAAAGTCAGTGTGTTCCTTTAAAAAAATTACATAACTTATAAAAACAAGTTGAAACTGTTTAACTTAATTTGTTAAGTAAATGTATATTGATATGACAAAAATGCTGCATTTTTTACAGTGTACGTAGTTTACAGTAACATGTTTCAGCAATACATTTCTAATGTGTTTAGAAACGACTCTCTAAAATGACTTTACACAGACTTTAACCATTTCTGATTCATTTCAGATTTTCTTGCTACCAAGTGATACTATTTGAACTGATCTCAAATCATCAGGTTTGTGAACTTGTTGAGTTCATGGCAGCTCACATCTTATCTGGAATCTGTCCATCTCATTTCTGCCATTAATGTCACTTTCAGCTCATCACGCTCAGATGATGTTTAATTATGAATGCGCCTCTGTCATAAATGTTAATGCAGATTTGCATGAAGTTTTATTTCAAGGAAGTATGAAGTGGCATATGTTGTGAAAGCAGACAGGAAGAAAAAAATCAAGTTGGAGTTGATATTCTCATTGCTATGCTGTACGCTTATCTGAACATACCAAAAACATTACCAAAAACTTAAGGTGACATGACTCTTTTGGTTCATTTATTTAAGTATAACAAATGAATCCTCTTCTGGTGTAAGTTTTCAGTGTTCGAGGGCATTTTCAATTGTTCGTGTTCAAAGATTAAGCAGAATCAAAAAATCTAGAATTTTTTTTGCAATAGAATGAGATTTTAGGGAAGCAGGGTGATAATATATTTATATAACACAGATGTACTCCAGTGTTACGGTTTCAAATATTCCTCATCTTTCGGGAAGGATTTCACAGACGGCGTCGATATTGCAAACGTCTATTCTACATCATGTTTCTTTTGTAAAAGAAATCCATATCACAAATCTGTCATTTATTTTTTACTCCTCTTTGTGTTTAAGCTCAAGATTATTCTTATATTCATAAGAAAAAGAGTTTCAGGTCATTAGCAAAATGTTTAGTTTCTCTTTTGGGTAAAAAACACACTGTGTTTTTTTTTAAGCTTGTGAATATGCTCAAACAGACACATTCCTGATGTTACATGCGTGAAGTGTTGCCAGTAATTCCCATAAAACAAGATGTGTATAGGCCAAATCAGCGAACCACAATGTTTAATTATTCACACTGTCCTCCTCGCAACCCTGATGAAAGTGTTGTTCATTATTTGCGTCTGCTATCTTCAGGGTGCCTCTGTTTTATTCGTCAGAGATGTTGATCGGTGAGGGGGTGAAAGGGAGATAAATTTAAGAGCCACAGAAGTCTCAAAGTAAAGTATAGTTTGTCCAAAAATATCAATGATGTCATCATTTACTCATCCTCAAACCAGTATGATAAAGCAATAAGATGCAGTGGGTTACCAGTGCATTTTATAACAGCTAAACGCCCTTAGCTGTTATAAAAATGCACTGTAACACCACTGCTTCACAGGGCTTATTGCTTTTATAAAACGTTACCTCATATGCATAGCAGGATTTCATAAAATAAAACACAAATAAGTATTTTTACTTATTTAATACACTGTAAAAAAAAAGTCCGTAAAAAAAACGGTAAATCTCTGGCAGCAAAGTTGCCAGAGAAATTCCGTCAAATTACGGTAAAAAAATGTTTTTCAAAATTACATACAAAAACCGTAAAAATACAGAGAATCTTTTACAGTCCTAATTCATTAAATTATTGTTATAAAACTGTAGAAAAACAGATAAATTATGTGAAAATACATGAAATACAACTACTTTTCAGGTCAATCCCTGTAAATATACGGCTTTTATTAGTTATTTTATTAAATTGCTCTGTATTTATACAGTAATATTATTTTAAAATACAGTTTATCTTTGTAAAATAACTAAAAAAAAAACACCTGTATAAAAACGTATTAAGTATGTGAAAATACACGAAGTAGTAATAGTCTTCCGCCAAACAAAATAGTCCCTCAGAATCAAGTGTGGCTGCAACAGAGCGCAGTTCTCAACCAACACAGACGCAGCAGCGACACAATGAAAATATAATTAAATACTGTGGTGTTTATTTTATAAATCAACATTTATCTAATTTATACATTAACATTTATATCGTGCAACTGTTGAAGTGATGATCAAATATGCGTGGAAGCATGCTTAACTTGAACTCTTTCCCCGTCAGCGTTTTTTAAATATGCTGCCACTCAGATTAGTTTAATGCCTTCCAGAAAAATGTTCTTCTTTAAACAAACATAAAATATATAAAATGAAAGAACAGACCCTCCGCTTTCAAAAAAATAAAAATGTTTCATCCTACCTTCATTTGTCCTCTTAGCACCTCTAAAATTTCAGCTAAAAGTGAGATAATTCAATTTTTGTGAATAACTTTTGTAAGAGATCAGATTCAGAGCCATGAACAGGACTACACAGTGTTTTAAGTGTTGAGTGAATGCGTCAGTGTTTAAGTTAGTGTAAGATCGCCACCTAGTGGATAATAGCGGAAATATAAATTTGAAGTAGAAACTCCTCAGAGAACTTTTTCTCTTTATTGACGAGATGACATTTATCTGGATATCGCCATTAATTGTGCAGTTGTAGAAAAATGTGATGATTAAAGACTGTGGTGTTTATTTTCATAAATCAGGATGTAGCAACAGTGGCGCAGTGATACTTATGTAATGCGGTCTGAACCGTGGGTTTACCGGGGTATTTTATCATGGCTTAGAACGCGTTTCAACCAATCAGAATAAAGAACCAGAACGGGCCGTTTTATAAGTTAATTGTTTTTCAGTTGAATGAAAAATAAAATATTTTGATAAATGATAGTAAGCAAACGCTATCCATTTGTTTGAAGTCAATGGGTACCATCAATTGTGCGCTTGCCATCATTTTTCAAAATACTTTTAAAAAAACACTTATACAGGTATAGGACAACATGGAGATTTTCATTTTTTTTAGGTAAACTTTCAGCCCACTTTTGACGCTGTCTTTGACTTTTTTATTTTGACTTGACTTGTGTAAAAACATGAAACATAGTAAGATGGTAGAAATCAAGCCGTAGTTGATTCGAACGTGCCCTCAGAGTGCGAGGTTGACAGAGTTGAATGATGGCGCAGTGTGGTACAGGACCACGGCTTCTTTAATAGGACGTAGAAGAGGTTCAGTTCCTTGTTTGTCTGCCGAGTTTTGGACGTGCCACAGAAGAGTTCCTCTTCTCCCGAGGCGTTAAGCTTTTGACAGAAACATTTTTTTTCTTCACTTTCTCCACCCATCCCAGAGTTCCCCTACGTCTGTAAAGTGAGCGAAATATTCCTCTCCTCCACTCCTGACAGGTACACTGCGGCCAATGGGATTTGCTTCCGTGGCCGGCAGGTTGTCAAGAGAGACAGCCAATAAGCAATCAAAGTGGCATGAGTTGCTGAAACAAAGAGGCAGGGTTTTTTTGTGCTTTTTTATAGCGGCACGGTTTGGTGAGTCTTGCATGTATAATTAAGTGAGGGGAAAAAAGGAAAGGGCACTTAATCTTCCCCCTAATGGCGATTCCTTCTATCACTGGCTTCCTCTGGGGGGCATACCCTAAAGACCGCTCCTCGGGTCACCGGTGTCCCCCAGTTGTCATTGGTGACTATTTTTTTTATCGGGCGGATATGTGTTTGCTTGCGATGTGGCATTATTCCATTCATCATTGCTTTGTTCCTGTAAGAATTCATAGGGCATTGGAAGGGTCCACTGCTGGGGCAATTTATCATCTAGAGGAAAATAAAAAGAGATGTGCTGGGCCCTAGTTGCATTTTTTCACATAGACACACTTTTTCTCACATACACACACTTGTAGCCACATCTACTTTTGTTTTTTCTGTCCGTAGTCGTGAAGTTTAAGGTAATCGTGTAACGCCGCTGTTGCGAGATTTGTGTATTCATCTTACCTAATTAACTATCTTCTTACTGTCAACACCTTAGACAGTAAAGGTACACACTATTTTTTTCTTTATCACATGCAGCTCATTACAAAAAGCTTGTGATGTTTTTTGCACCTTTCGATGTAGTAAATACCATTATCATTTCAGTTCTCTATGTTGAGGCGACTAGTAAAACCTAAGAGTTGTAGATTTGGGTGGATCTAGACTAAGAAAAGAACAAACTAGGTATTATCGCTTAAGGGACGAAAGTGTCATCCGATGGACCGCTGCCATTAAAGAGAGCACAGCTCTGTCCTCCACGCAGGTGTCACAGGCCAAGGAGTCGCACCGGAGCCTGTGATTTACCCCGAATGGGCCGCACTGCTGCGCTCTATAATACAGACTATTATGTGGTCTCACCATTGACATTAATGGGATGTTACAGCGATTTAAAATGATTTAATGGTTCCCAGGTTGGGCCCCTAATGGTCCTCTTTATACTGCAATGCCTATTATGAATGTGAATGACAGTGTTGTGAAGTGCCTCTGTTTTTTCCTACATCTGCTCAAACAGTGTGACAGGTGCCGCTTTAACGGGCAAGTGAAGGGATAGATTGGCTTTCTCCCGTACTGTCCATCCTTTCTGTCTAGAGCACTTGGAACAACTTGGAGTTCCTGAAGATATACTTCGTATACAGGTACGTACTGTATGAATAGACTACTATCCAAGACAGGGCTTAATCTTAGTCCCACACTAAAACGAGCTGTCTTAACTAAACAAAAAACAGCTTGCACTGACATATGTTATACTGTAAATATATCAGGGGAATTATTTTATCTCGGGATGCACACCAGTAATGTTTATTCGTAAGGTATGTTCGTAAAAACTGCTTAAATGTACTAATTTAACTTACTGTAGGCTTCTTCCTGGCTTTAAAGGACAAGTTCAGTATTTTACACTTAAAGCCCTGTTTTCAGATTGTTTATTTTGGTTTTGACTGAAATTTGGACATATGATGCTGGCCCGAGAATTTTCGGGTGTTTCTTGTATCACCTCCCACCTCTATAATGGTGTTATAGGTGCACAGGAACAATTATTCATAAAATGCATTAAACTGTGTAAAAAAAATGTTAAATACCGAACTTGTCCTTTAACTAAACCCAGATGGGGAAACCACCCTTATACAGTATGTTGAATGTTTAGCTAGAGCATGACCAAAACAATTGACATCACTCTTTATGTTGTTATACTGTAGATGCATTAAAGGATTAGTCCATTTTCTAAAAAAAAAAGAAAAACAGATCATTTACTTACCACCATCTCATCCAAAATGTTGATGTCTGTCTTTGTTCAGTTGAGAAGAAATTATGTTTTTCGCGGAAAACATTCCAGGATTTTTCTCATTTTAATGGACTTTAATGGACCCCAACACTTAACACTTTTAATGCAGTTTAAAATTGCAGTTTCAAAGGACTCTAAACAATCCTAAACGAGGCGTAAGGGTCTTACCTGGCGAAATGATAAAAAATATGCACTTTTAAACCACAACTTCTCGTTTATCTCCGGTCCTGTGATGCACCAGCGTGACCTCACGTAATACATCATCACGTCAAGAGGTCACAGATGATGTAACGAAACTAAGCACCAGTGTTTATAAGTGTGGAGAAAGAGGACCGTTCTGACGTTGTTGTATGTGGAATGATACTAATTAATGTCTTTGTGTCAGTTTATTGCTTAAAATATGCAAATATGCGTTTCATATATGTAACACGTGAACTTTCCACGGCATTACGCAATTACATGGGGTCGCGCTGGCTCGTCACATGGCCGGAGGAAGACGAGAAGTTGTGGTTTAAAAGTGCATATTTTTTATTTTTCTTGCCAAAAATGACAATCGTTTCACTAGATAAGACCCTTATGCCATCCGTGATGCTCCGTTGAAACTTCAATTTTAAACTGCTTTTAAGTGTTGGGGTTCATTAAAGTCCATTAAAATGAGAAAAATCCTGGAATGTTTTCCACAAAAACATAATTTCTTCTCGACTGAACAAAGAAAGACATCAACATTTTGGTTGACGTGGTGGTAAGTAAATTATCTGGATTTTTTATATAAAATGGACTAATTCTTTAATCTATATAAACTAAAGCTCAGCTTTGAGAAGAATTAAAGTAGGGTTGCCCACAACACAAAGTTTATAAAGACCTAGCACAAGACAATGACTACAAAATATTACCACAAAAGAGCATCAATAAATATTAATAACAGATATAAGTGCAGTCAATGTATGCTTTGTTACATGTGAGATTTTTTGTTTTTCTATAAAATAAATGTATGTAGATTTTGTGATACCTTTAAGTTTAGTGTTTTGTCCATTTGTTCAATACAGCACATATTTTGATGGTTTAATCTAACATGAGGGGGTATAATAAGGCAATATTGTACACATTATCCTTCCAGACATCACTTTTGGCATTCTTAAAGAGTACCTATTTAATTGCTTAAAACTATGTTATTTTGTGTATTTGGTATAATTATGTTTAAAAACACACATTATTTTCCTCATACCGTACATTTTTTTAGCTCCAGATTTCATTCTCTTCCTGAAACGCACGGATTTAAAAAGCACTGTGTCCCTGATTGGCCAGCTAATCTGTACATTGTGATTGGCCTGAATACCTCTGATGTCAGGAGGAAATGTGACGTTCCTTACCATGTTTGAAAGATTCGCTCACAATGCGATGCTAACAGGAGTTAACTTACAGGCTGTGAATCCGAAGTGGGAGGAATTATGATAATGTCGGTCGTGTCTCCATCACCAATCCCAGGAAGTAAACTGTAAACCTACAATCCGTGTGTTTGTTGTAGTCCAAGAAAAGAGATTTACGTTGAAGATGATAACTCGCGCCATTGTTAACATTGGGCTTTGTACCTTTAACTTGTACTAATACACACCTACACACCAAAGGAAATTTAAAACCGTTGGTGCTCTTTAAAATGATTTCTTAGGCATAATCGTTCTCACTCTGTAATCACGGATGGTTGACTGGGTAAAGTCTATCGATCTGAGCGGTCAGAGGTGGCCGTGGGGTTAAGCTAACGGTGTCCCAATCTTCTATGAACTTTCCTCCCCTTAAAGTATCTTTCCTGCCCTCATTAGCATTAAACAACCATGAGCAGTTTGGCAACAATACCCCAGACTTCTCCTTCATCTCTCCTGAAATCAGTGAGGTGAGAGAGCCTGGATGACGCTAAAGGCCGAGAGGGGTAAAGAGAAATTGGAAGACGGTGTCATCGTTGGACACTCATCTTGTTCTCTCACTTCCCAGCCCCTCCAGTTAAACCACGCTGTCCATGGGCATTTTGAGAGGCAGGGAGCTGCTGGATTGACATGCCGAACAGTCATTACACGCTGGGTTGAATACTAGATTACTCCAAAATGGCTCGGGGGTCAAACGGCAACGTGTTCGCTTTTGGCACACGATGACTTTAATACCGGATGCCGTATTAGACAATTACAGCAAAGCCTCCTTGTCCTGTCTGGATTTTACACCAACCAGTAAAAAAGCTTCGAACACCAAACAAACAGCAGCTCAATTTTGATACAACAGCTCACGGTCGGCTGTCTGAAACGACCACTCAATCCCACTCGAATCCTTGACTTCTATCCTTTATTCTTCTGGGTGAGGAATACGACCTTTAGGTGCTTCAATAACAATTACAGAAAGCGGAAAATTGAATTATTAGCTTTTCTTTGCCTGCCAATGCCCATGTAGGCGTAGCTGTAAAATGCGGTAATTATTTAGCTAAATTGGCATATTATAATTCTTTTTTCAAGTCCTTTTGCAAAATGAGTAATAAAAGAGACTGCATGCTGGTTGTTGAAAGGGGTTTGAATGAAAGTACAGGTAAGTGATTTAAATAGCTGGTGTAAGCTTGGCTTGATGTTGACTGTCAATAGGAACAATAGCAGCGCTTTTCCAGAGGTTACCAGGAGACAGGTGAAGTGATGGAAGGCCATAGTCCTCCATTTTGCCTCTCTTTGGCTTTTCTAGATTGAAGCGGTGATTTCCTTGATGGTATGCTTTTATCTTTTATTCTTTTTTCTTTCATCTCTAAACTTAACTAGATGTAAACCATTTTATTAAGAACTGTTTTTTATGACATGTCTGAAAGATTGTCATGACTCGCAAATTTTATCAATCACAAATGAGCACTACAACTAACCACTTGTCATCTGGAGGTTGCATACAGTACGTCATTGAGGTAAATAAGGCAACCTTAATAATGAACACTGTGTGGAATGGCCACTTTGTTATAACAAATGAAGAGCTCAAATGAGCATTTTCATCAGCCTCTTACATTTATGTTCTGTAATTTCACTTTAATGGCAATGAAAAGTTTATTAATCAGTAACTTAGATGCCTTATTTTCACAAATGTTACTTTAGTAATTTCATTGGTATTGATATTATTTTTAATAATTAACAAATTAATGTTATCAAAGCTAATTGTACAAATTAACAAATTTGACAATATTTTGCTGCAAACATCTACATTGAAAACCCTAATGCTGTTTGTATTTAAAAAGTCAAGCATGCATTTTGTATCCCTAACTTAACTATCTTTGTTCATTTAATTTATTAACTTACAAAAAACATACATTTTAAAATTCAAGTGCAATTAACTTAAAAGTATCAGTTCAAAATGCTGTGAGGAATACCATTAGCACCTGAACATTTTAAATTATTTTATTTTGATTAAAGAATAACAACTAATGGGACATATAAACAGTTGTTAATTTTGTTAATGTTAGTTGTTAATTAATTAGTAAATTTCTTAGTTTTACACTCTTTGTTGCATTATTGATGTTTTTTGTTGTAAATTATAGTTTTTTTGCGAATTACCGTTATTATGGTGATCAGTGTTTCCTTTGGTATGCATGCACCACATTCAACTCATCGTGTTTCTCTCCACAATAATGAAGATACACGTAAACAGTGCAGTTTGTTGTGTGCTTCTGTGGAGAATTAAGTTCATTTATTGATTGACATAGAGTCAGTCTTGAATACCTTTCATTATACCTTGTTATAAAGTTAAATGACAATTTAAGTTCAGTTTTTTATGAACACCAAGTGAGTGAACTTAATTGTTTAAAAGGTAAAATACTCAAAAATGTGGTCAATATCCTATACGGTAAACCTCATTTAACCAGGCACAAGACACTTTTTGATGGACGCACGCTACCGTTAATCCAATTCGTCTTCAGTGCGCTTAGAGGAGTTTGCTGAAAAACCATTGTGGCTTTTAATGGATTCTGCCAACAAATCGATATCTCTGAATGGCCTGAAGCCGGGATTGGGCGTATTTGAAACAAAAGTATTTGACAAACATATGAAGAGTTTGGCTCCAAAGCGAGATAACTCTTTTTTTTTCAAATAATATTTGGAAAGCAAATTATTTCTTTGCTCTCGAAATATTATTTAAAAAGCTCAGACGCAAAAGTCATCTGTATACAGTAAGTAATATATAAGGAATAATTAAATCATATTGTTAAAACTGCGATTTCATGAAAAATGTGCATAATCAGAACCAATTATGAGATCTGAAATCTGAAATGATCTTGTCATTTGATAGAAAAGCTCTTAAAGTGGACATATCATGAAAATCTGACCTTTTCCATGTTTAAGTGCTATAATTGGGTCTTCAGTGCTTCTATCAACCTAGAAAAGGTGAAAAAGCACAACCTGGTAACTTAGTTTTGGTGAAGCATTCTCTGCAACCATGTGAAAAAAATAGATAATTGAAATTTGGCTCCCCTTGTGTTGTCAGAAGGGGATCTTATTATAATAATATCGCCCCTTAATCTGCACTATCCAACCACAGCACTGCCATTTAGTGTATGAGATCAGCTCATTTGCATATTAAAGGACACACCCAAAAACGGCACATTTATGCTCACATCTACAAAGTGGCAATTTTAACATGTTATAATAAATTATTTGTGGGGTATTTTGAGCTAAAACTTCATATATGTACTCTAGTGACACCAAAGATTTATTTTATATCTTTCATTGCCATCTAGGAGGAACAGCTGAGATTAAAGATATCTAATCTTTGATGTTTTGTGAAAGTTAATGCAGTACTAATGCATGTCTAATTCCTGCTTGAAAAGTAATACCTGTAGGAGAATTGTAAGGGAACTGAAAACATCAGAATTTGAATCATAACCATAATTTCCATGTGATCCCCCTGCTTTATTTCCTCTTCTCTTTCCCTGATGTGTGCTTTTAATGATTGTAAGCATGTTCTCAGAGTGGATGTAATTATTTTCTCCCTTAGTATTCAGCCAGGATGAGCGTTTTGCTTAGTGGCTTGTATCCGGGCCTGACAACCCTCGTTTTGATTATTGTAGCCAATGATTTGGCAAACCCTAAACCGTGATGTCGCTAATTAGGTAGCTTTGAGTAGAATAGATGACTGCGAGGTCCTCTGAAGGTCGTCGCTGCCTCTCCAAAGCCAGGCAATAAATTTGAAGTTTGAATGGAGAGGGGAGCGAAGGGGCCAGCGAATATGAAGATGAAAGTCCCTGGGCAATTCGTTTTGTGTTCGCCGGAATGCGAGCGCTGTCATGTGCACTCACACGTCGGCATTAACCTTTCTCTTCCTTGTCCTCTCTTCACTACAAAACATATTCCTCCCCCCTCATCGCCTGTACTCTGTTTGTTTTTCCCTGATGTATGTTTCGGCGAGTATGTTCATGCATTTATTTGTCTCGTGTTTGCCTGTGAATTCAGATTTACGAAAGCTTCACTAGATGTCCAGGGACCGAAATCCTTAAGGCCTTGTCTGAACGTCCTCCACCTCTTTGTCTGTCCTGACACTTCAACAGGAGCAACAAAAGAGCCTTCGCGCTAGATGTGGTTTTCGGGTTTACAGTTTCAATTAAGTACAGTACAGTAACTCTATAGCAGATTAAACACAAAGTGGTGTAGAACGAAAGTGAGGCCTAAAGAATTTAATTTGAAACATTTTGCTTTCGTGTTATCCATAATTCATTTTGTTATAATTAGGGCATACTCCGATTGTACTACTGTACTGCTAGATCCTGGTAATAAAGTGGGTAGTTGTAGTTTAGTTGCTTTGTCAATTTGCTGATAAGCTGCTTTTGTTCACTTAAATAATTACGTCTTGTGAAAGGCGATGTTTCTTTTCGCAGTGACAAAGAGAGCGCATATTTCTTCTCTTTGTGGATCTGCAACCGCAACCACGGCGAGAGAACTTCACGAAAGGCCTGAGAGGCATTTATCTGTTTTTTAGACGGTGTTAAATCACACAGCCGTAGAAAAATGGAAGGTCACATCCGCTTGCAATGGGAGGCCCGAGACTGAGCCCAGTCCAAATATTGACATGGGTATGCTAAACTCAAGGCAATAAAAATCAACAATGGCTAGCTTTAACCGCCGGTGTTATTCCAACGCTCGGCTGTGTGGCCTTGAATTACCGCACAACACAGGGGCCGTGCTTTAGTGTTCAGAAACTCTAGTGTTGGTTTGGGTTGGATCTTTATCCCAGCCCATCTCGTAGCGCTTTGTCTGCACATCTCTGGACGCTTTGTATAATAAGAGCACGGAGTCTCGTGCGTCATGCAATATCAATAAAAACAGTCGGGTAATGTGGTACGGGGGTCTGCCTTAAATCAGAAGGGGACTGCTTTCTCATCCAAGGTTGGATAAAGAATTAGATACAGTATTGCTTGCATGTGTCTGAGCCATTGGAATCTGGTGTTTTAAAATATGCAGCTACTGGCGCTCACCGTATAACCCTTCTTATGCAACAAAAGGTGAAATTTCAACATTCTGTTGTGTTAAGTGGGCATAAATGATCACCTGGGAGCAGTTTTGACCTTGTCAGTGACCTCAGAGGGTGAGCGCTGGACAGGGTCACTGCTGCAACACAATGGACGCACGTGTCTGACCGGGGTCCTAATAAGCTCACGCCTGCCTGTCTTTAAACGCCAACTCAAACAGTGCACATGCGGGATAACATGGACATGGGTGTTATTATCATTTTGGAAATGAATAGCATGATTTTTTTATGACTCATTATTTTGCTGGAACAGGAAGAGGGGCGATATTGATTGCGATGCAGAATTCATAAAGAGTCAGACTCCGGCTTTTTGTTCCTTGCTCCTTAGTCAAGAAATGTCCACCCGGCTTTGCAGTTTCTTGTGTCGAACGCGGTGGAATTCATAGATCTTTTTTTTCGAACCAGGAATTCATTTATCTTGGTAGGTCTTGTGTGCCAAGTGACAGGAAAACTGAGGTGCTTTTGTAGCGAGAGGATTAATGAGACAAACGGAGAAATAAAAACGTCCAATGCTCAGTTCTCATCAAACACTATAGTTCGACTTATGTTAAGAGCATCACTTGTGTTCATCATATTGTTTATTATATATTCCACCGAATCGATGCCTTTTCTGTCCCCAGGACATTATAAAAATGCAAGAAAACTATAAAATACAAAATGATAAAGCTCAAAGTTCACTGCCAGGTGATATATTTTCTTTAACAGAATTCCCCTTTACAGCAAATGTCCGGTTTGGACTACAGCGCTCCACTTCCCAGTTGAATAGAGTTTTTGACTAAACTCCACCCACAGAAATACGTCAGTCGCCAGCTTTGGCTCAAACGGCTCTGCTAAGCTAAGCTGCTGTCGAATCACAACAAACTAAACAAGCTACACAATCAGAACTCGTTATGTATTTCTTAAGGAGGGACTTCATAAAACAAGGTAGACATCAGCCCGTTTTTAAGACAATGAAAACAGCGCTACACATAAATAAATTGTGTGCAAAATACTGCGTATTTTTTACACGTGAAGCATGAACACACGTTATATTTGTAAACACAATCAAAGCTTCAAAAACAGAAAGAACGGGACCTTTAAAGGAGACATTTCACTTTAACTCTTTCCCCGCCATTGACGAGATACTTAAGAGAAAACGCTTTCCTGCCAATGACGAGAATTTCCGGCTTTCAGCAATACCGCTATTATTCACTTCCACAAATTATACAACCCGAAAGTAGCGCCTCATGTGAAAGAGGAAAAGCTCCCTGTATGTTTTAGGGTCGCTCTGAATCTGATCTCTATCAAAAGTCCTTCACAAAAATTTGCCTTTTGCTCAAAATTTGGTGTTTTTGAAAAAACCTATCCATATTTAAAGGTGATAAAAAAGTACTAATGAAGGTAAGATTACATTTTTTTTTGTTTTGTTTTTTTGAAAGCAGAGGGTCTGTTCTTTCATTTGATATATTGTTTGTTTATATATTTAAAGAAGAACATTTTCTGGAAGGCATTAAACTTTTGTGAAAAACATTTTCTGGAAGGCATTAAACTTTTGTGAAAATCATGAAAAAATGCTGGTGCTGGCTGGCAACTTTTTTTAAATGCTGGCGGGGAAAGAGTTAAAGATGTAAATCTCCAGAGTATGCATGTAAAGTTTTAGCTCAAAATATCACACAGATAATTTATTATAGCATGTTAAAATTGCCACCTTATAAGTGTGCCATGCCAAAAATGTGCCGTTTTGGGTGGGTCCTTTAAAATGCAAATGAGCTGATCTCTGCACTAAATGGCAGTGTTGTGGTTGGATAGTGCAGATTAAAATGCGGTATTACTATATTACTATTACTTCTGACATCACAAGGGGAGCTAAATTTCAATGACTTTTTTTGACATGCTTGCAGAGACTAGTTTACCGAAACAAAGTTACTAGGTTGTTGTTTTTAACATTTCTAGGTTGATAGACACTTAGTCCCCTTTAATGTTCAGTCCTGTTACCTATATTATTTTTTGATGTATTGGTTTATTTTAAAATGTAAAAAAATGGGGTGAATCACTCAAATTTTAAGAGTGTCTTTATGCTATTACCAAATATTTTATGCAGCTATATTTCATGTATTTGCTAAATCTATACACTGTAAAAAATAGTTTGCTGCCTCAAATTTTTTGTTAAATCAACTCAGATTTACAAGTCATGTCAACCGAGATGAGTTGTCACAACTTATGAAATATAGTTGATAAAAGTCAACTTAATTTTATAAGTTATAACAACTCACCTGTAGTTATATCAACTCATCTCTAGTCAAGATAATTAATAGTAAGTTGAAATGACCTGTAAATCCAAGTTGATTCAACAAAAATTTTTAAGGCAGCAAAGTATTTTTTACAGTGTGCTAAAACCTCAGTCCTGTTACTTTCTATCGTGTTACCAAAATGCCTCCATGCTCCATTAAGAAACCATGTTAACAAAATAACTGAGATTGATCAATACTCATTTTATAAAGAAAATGTATGTTATTAGATTTAGTGTGAAAATGAACTTCAATTTTGACGCGTTATAACATGCAAATGGCACAGATTCAGTGGAATGGCCCTTAGCTAGACTTAATGCAAAGTGGATAATTATTTTATTTAATGATAATTAAAATAAACAATGCTAATATAGTTTATTAGTATAATTAAGTGTTATTTAAAGTTGCTAAGAAACACAGCAAGAAACATAAGTGGTCATATTAATATGAAAGCCGCTAAACACCACCTCCGTCAAAAATGAGAGATTACCTGAATGCTCTCGACACGTTCATCAAATACTTTTCTCACAAAATCCAGATTAGAAGGTGTCCAGCATCCAATTAAAAAAAAAAACCCATTGAAGCCAATTTTTTCGCACATATAAAATAAATGTCTGAACATACTATAATTATTATTTTTAGAGGATTTAAAAATATTTCCTATAGAATTATACATATTTAGATTATCATTATAAAAAAATTCACTGTAAAAAAATTCCGTAGATTTAAATTTATGTTATTTACTGGCAAGAGTTTGTTCAAAGTTAAATAAATTTTAAATATTAACAAGTCTTTATCTTTATAGAATAAAACTATACAATAACAGCCTCATGCAAAGCATTCTGGGAACCAGAAATCATCATCAAACTTTTCCTGTTTTTTGCTTCAGATTTTGTTTCCCAGAATGTTTTGCTTGATGCTGTTTTTTAGTTTTACTCTGTAAAGACAAAGACTTGTAAATGTTTAATGTTCAATTAACTTTGAACAAAATGTTGCCGGTAAATAACATACATTTAAATCTACGGTAAATTACTGGCAAACCAGCTGCAATTTTTACGGATTTTTTTACAGTGTATCATTACCGCAACATAATATTACATTAAGTATATGCATTTACAAACTACTCATGTTTTAGTAATGAGAACTAAAAAGTTGTCTAGGTACTATGACAAACAAAATTTCAACTTTAATCTGGAGAGACAAAATAAGAACTGCTTACCTGGCAGCCATCTTGAGTGTCTCAGTCAATTATGTCCCTTCCAACAATTTTTTTTTTAAATGTTAGTTCCTTGAGGGCTTAAACCACGATTGAAAATTGTTGCGGAGGATGAGAACATTTTTCTTGGACACATTTATATTCCTTATTATATCTCTACATTTACCAATGATCACCAAATACCACGTGTTTCTTTACTGTAAATGCTTATAGTATAACATGCACTGAAGCTTTTTATTTTTTAAATTTTTTTTATATTTCCATGTCAAAGACCTAAATCCAGTCATGGACACGTTGCGGTAATGAAAATTTTAACAACAAAATTGGTTTGTATGATGTCATTTGAAATCATGTGGAAAATAGTATGTGAAGAGATGTTTGTATGCTGCTTATTATTTTGGCAGAATCCATTAAGAGTCTCATAAAAATGTTCATTTACATTGTCAAAACATGTCATAACTTAAAGAGTCGCTCAACTAGTAAAGCATACCAGTAGTACTGTAAAGGTCAAAGGTTTGAATCCCAGTTACTTAAGATAAAAGCATCATAATGCATACATAATAGTAAATCTATACACAAACCTTTACACATGTGCTTCCATGTACTGTAATACTGTATTTAGTTAGCTAGTCGGCATTTAGCTTTCTACGTAAAACTGCTTACAGTGCTGTAATTGCATGAATAGTCCCACCGGGGCGACCCGAGGTTAAGTGCCCTGCTCAGGGGCACAACAGTCATACACACTCCAGCTGCTTGGCCACCTTCTGCTTTGGACTCACATTTCCTCGTGTTGGCACATTAGATCTTTACCCGGTAGACTTTCACCACTCTAGAACAATAAACAAGACAATTACCAATTTACCACATGGAGAACGGCTCATATTTATTCATTAAAGACGGGATTATCACAGCAGAGGGCCAATAAACGGCAAACGCTGCATTTAGCATCCAAGCTCAGCGTAAACAGCGCATCGAACCTTTGTTAAAAGGGCTTCTAATTTCTCCACGTATCCAAAGAAAAGAACCAAAGCATGAAGAGTGACATTTTCCTTCTTTTTTTGTTTTTTTTTAGATCGCATGACAAACGGTAACCCGACACTACTGAATTACCGGAGTGTGTCTGAAAACTAATGAGAAAAATTTCCCAAGGGAATCTTTATCTATTGCTCCTTGGAGTGCACCTTGGGGACCCGCTCACCCACTCCTGTGTCTGTCACTCCACCCCCAACACACACACACACATACACACACACAACTCACACTGACACCCTGCTTCCTTTACACTGTCGGGAAGTGAAGCCATTTCACTTTGCACCTTGCAATTAAAATTCGAGAGAGCGAGAGAGAGCGAGCGAGCGAGAAAGGGAGAGATACACTTACTTTTTGTATGACACACACATATTTGCCACTTTCCCCACCCCTGAATTATGTGGCATACACATGTACGCAAAACGTGTCAAGATTGTGGAGTCGAGAGCAATGACAGGTATGGAATTAATTAACAAAAGAAATCACACAATTCCCCTTTAGCAGGAGTTTTAACATTACGCCTGAAAGATGCGGTGCCACATAACCGTGCTATTTACAGATGTCTATTAGAGTTTAGTTCTCGGCTTTGTTAAGGTAGGTGTGATGTGTTGGTGAGATTGTTTTACAATCAGCCATGATCCTATACAAAAGGTGCATGCGGTACAGACATCAGGTGGTTAATCTCTAGTGCTTTGATTTACAGTGGCATCAAAACGTATTTAACAATACTGCAGCTAAGATGAGATTCAAATATATTACGGTGTATACAATGGTATTGAATGATTTTATGTGTTCCCTGGGAATCAAACACATGAGCTTTATGCTGCAAAACCTGATGCTCTGTCAGTTGTTACAGGTCTAATGGTTGCATTACTATACTGTGTGTGTTATTATGTGGCCCGCTAACATTTTCTGGTAAATAAAAAGAGGTCTCAGGCTGCAAAGCCGTGTGTAATGGCTGATAGCCGTGTCTCGCAGTAATGTTTGAACACAGCACCACAAACACACCCAGAACGAAGAAGCCGTAGTATAAAACATTAAAATCGCTGAGAACAAACACGCACGGCGTCAAACACAGCCAACGCCACCACACATGGGTCAAAGGTCCGGGTCATGTAAACAAGAGGCTTGATGAGTATTTCATCACTCTTCAATTTTTCATCGAGCAACAAATTGGAATTTCGTGCGTTACATTTGTGGCCTTTTCCAGAGCTGATATTAAACATGAATTATGAGTGTCTCCGTTTCCAACAAGCACAAAAAAGAAAAACATGATTCCCTTTGGACTGGGCCATATCATTTAGTGATACTTACTGCTTGTTGATTGGTATAAACGCACTGAAATGTGAGATGGTTGAAGTGGCACCTGTCGCACTACAGCTTTGGCCAATAATTTTATTGCATTTTTAGTTGCCTCCATATGTTTTTGTATTTATATGCCCATTTGAACTTTCATGAAAACTTTCCATCTAATTCAATTTCTCATTAATGCAATTATCTAATCAACCAATCACATGGCAGTTGCTTCAATGCATTTAGGGGTGTGTTCCTGGCCAAGACAATCTCATGAACTCCAAACTGAATGTCATAATGGGAAAGAAAGATGATTTAAGCTATTTTGAGGGCGGCATGGTTGTTGGTTCCAGACGGGCCGGTCTGAGTATTTTACAATCTGCTCAGTTACTGGGATTTTCACGCACAACCATTTCTAGGGTTTACGAAGAATGGTGTGAAAAGGGAAAACATCCAGTATGCGGCAGTCCTGTGGGCGAAAATGCCTTGTTGATGCTAGAGGTCACAGGAGAATAAGCCGACTGATTCAAGCTGATAGAAGAGCAACTTTGACTGAAATAAGCACTCGTTACAACCGAGGTATGCAGCAAAGCATTTGTGAAGCCACAACACGCACAACCTGGAGGCGGATGGGCTACAACAGCAGAAGACCCCACCGGGTACCACTCATCTCCACTACAAATAGGAAAAAGAGGCTACCGTTTGCACAAGCTCACCAAAATTAGACAGTTGAAGACTGTAAAAATGTTACCTGGTCTGATGAGTCTCGATTTCTGTTGAGACATTCAGATGATAGAGTCAGAATTTGGCGAAAACAGAATGAGAACATGGATCCATCATGCCTTGTTACCACTGTTCAGGCTGCTGGTGGTGGTGTAATGGTGTGGGGGATGTTTTCTTGGCACACTTTAGGCCCCTTAGTGCCAATTGGGCATCGTTTAAATGCCACGGCCTACCTGAGCATTGTTTCTGACCATGTCCATCCCTTTATGACCACCATGTACCCATCTTCTGATGGCTACTTCCAGCAGGATAATGCACCATGTCACAAAGCTCAAATCATTTCAAATTGGTTTCTTGAACATGACAATGAGTTCACTGTACTAATATGGCCCCCACAGTCACCAGATCTCAACCCAATAGAGCATCTTTGGGATGTGGTGGAACAGGAGCTTCGTGCCCTCGATGTGCATCCCACAAATCTCCATCAACTGCAAGATGGTATCCTATCAATATGGGGCAACATTTCTAAATAATGCTTTCATCACCTTGTTGAATCAATGCCACGTAGAATGAAGGCAGTTCTGAAGGCGAAAGGGGGTCAAACACGGTATTAGTATGGTGCTCCTAATAATCCTTTAGGTGAGGGTATATATATTATAGAAAATATTTTCATTTAAAATATGTAAGGAATAATTGACGATGGGCATTGTGCATTATTTCCAATTCAAAGGACCGGAGTCAATTATTCTTATACTACGGTTACCACAAAAAATGCACGGGTGGTTATTTTAAGACACTTGAGAGGTTAGGTGTGCGGCTTACAGAAAAATAATCAGCACCCATGGAACATTTTTCAGCCAATCAGAATACAGCATTCAACAGCCCCGTGGGATAAAATAAATTAAATCTTATATAGATCAACATTATTATATATGCATTAAAATTATAGCTTAGTATTTGATAATAACGTACGTAATTATTCCTATTAGTTGTTCTTGAATTTTTTCACACATTTAGAAGAAATTTTGATACGAAAGTTTTTGTTAAATCATGACTTGATTTTGAAAATATCCGTATGCACAAATTTGTGCGTACGCATGCTTAGTGAATGAGACCCATTGTACGTGTGTTTTAGTATTATTTTGCAAGTTATGAGTTGTAGAACTTGCAATAAAGATCAGCAGTGTATCCCATAAAAGACATTTTGTTCATAACATCTCAGACTGCATTGAGAAGAACTGGAGAAATGTAGACATTTTCTTTTTAGATTACTTGAGTAAGTAATGTCATATTGCTATAGGTTATATGTAAAATATATTTACAAGTATGCATTTGACAGACGCTTTTATCCAAAGCGACTTAGCGATGCAATGTACAGTTTAAATGGACTCTATGTATTTGAAATGGGATTCGAACCCACAACCTTTAGCGCTGTTTATGCAGTTAACCTACAGGAACATCACAAAATATAATTTACATTAGATCTGTGCCAGACTCCGCCCACCTCATACAATTCAAATGTAGTTGCTGGCCTCCACACATGGGGTCAGGGATATACACTTGTTTAGCTTCAAACACCTACAATCAATACGGTTGTCATTAAAAATATATGGGACCACTAGTAATTTATGGGTTTATTTATTTTAATCCTAAGCATTTCTAGCTCTCATTCCCTCTCTCTCACCTTATAGATTGAGGACAGCGATCTTTGAGATGATTGACAGCTTGTTCGTTCGGTGATGATGAGGTGCGAGTGTCCAAGGAAACAGACGTGATGAACATTTGAACAGGGCCGGTTGTAATTTCTGCTCGAAGTAATTATGATAAATGATGAGCGAGGGCAACCGAGGGCCACGCACCTCTCCCGTTCACCTTCAAAGCGAGTGTTTGCCTAACGGTAGAATCGCCTCGCATCTCAATTAACCCCATCGACTGTCAGCGGGTACCACAATATTCACGCTGCCTCCTGTTGTTATGATAAAACTTTGATTCAATTGCTTTGATATCATTTCCAGGCTCATGAACCGATTTCCCAGCTCTTCTATTCAACAATAAAGCATCTCCGAGCGGTGATTGTGTCGAGCAAAAGGCGTCTCAATTTTAATTACGCTTTTGAAGAGAGCGGTGTGTTGTATCCTCTGGACCCAATTAAAGCTGTTTTTTAACCTGTGAGAGAGAAATAGCCATATAAAGCAGATCTTTACACGCAGGGCTATAAAAAATGCATCCGCTGTTTCTCCGCTGGGTGTTGGGCGTCAGATGTGATATTGGAAATGTGCGGTTGTGGTTTATCTTTCTCTTTGAGTTCCCTCACGGACACTCACTTCAGTTTTGACCGGAATTAGATTTAGATCGAGAATGAAATGGAAAATGGGTCTTTCTCCTCACGGTCTTGATTTAGTTAGCATCTGACCCCGTTTTACAGGAAGTTAGCGTGCAGCTTCGCAGCCATATGGGCGATTTATAAAGTCGGGTCTGTGGTTTCGCGTACGCCCGCTTCCATCTCTCCCTCATTACTTCTCTCCATCATTTCTTGCTTTCCATCTCTACGGCCTCTTTCTCTGTTCTCGGTGAGCGGTGGGGTCGGCAGCTAAAGTCTTACTCCACCTACCGTGGCCTGTGTTGTACGAGCCTCTCATTACTTCCCTGCACATCTGCCAAAACAGGCACGTCTGTAGGCCTCTCCTGCGCGGCAGCTGCGTTTACCATGGCTTTGAACACCTGGCCCTGCATGTTTTATTGATCGCTTTGTTGGTTGATGCCGGATTCCTCCTCAATGTCCAGAGATGGGCTTATGTATTAGGAATGTGGGCCTGCACCGGGCCGGGCTTGATGAAAGAAGATCCGAGATGGTGCTTTTTTATGTTACATTGAAGAAGAGGAGGTTGGGTCATTCATCAGACTCCTACATTGATAAGCTCTTTTCAAGATGAGTTTTTAACATGACTTGTGTTTTTATACAAAAGCTTCTGGAGTGTTGCCATAAAGAATTAGTACATATTTGCACCTTTTTTGTTTACAGTGTATCCATACTAAAATAAAATATGTATTTTTATACAATTTTGTGTGTAAGGGAGTTTTTCGAGAATTTAAGTGATTTTTATGTGTTTACCACGGAAGTTATTAATTTTTCCTAAAACGCTTATTCACTGCTGTCCTGAACCAAGCCGACCAAGCTGGTATTCAACTGCCTGCTTCCATGCTACATAGTAATTAAAAAGCAGTAGGCGATGCGAGTAGTATGTCCGAAATCATAGTATTCAAAAAACAGTAGGGCGAAAAGCACACAGATGACCTACTTCTTCCAAAAGTGTTCATTCGATGGACCCTTTACTATCCCATGAGCCCCTGAGAGAGGAGTTATCCAATGAAAAAGAAGAAGGGGATGCATTGTTTTATTGAAAAATGTTTGAAAGCGGTAACACAGCTCTATTCAAATGCAAATATATTAACCAGCTGTCCCTTGTTGTTAAATTGCACCAGTTAACGACTAACTTGATGTAATGACGACGTATGTCACGGGATCTATAAATATGGCGGATGTAGTAAGTGTAAATCAGTGGCGACCGGTGACTTCTTTTTCGAGGGTGCACAATGCAAGGCTCGTCACAACATGTATTTAGCTCGTCATGTGTGTGGTTCGTTGTTTCAAAATATGTGTTTGTGTGTCATGTGAACCTATGTGCTCACGTGTGTTGTCAAAAAAAGTGCCTGCTGCACACGCATCTAAGGGGTTTATGATAAATAGACGTTCGCGTTTGCCTTAATCCCATGTGTATTCAAAGTTTACTGTTAAGTGAGTGTCTTGCAAGTATTTTGTGAACATGAGCATTTCTTTTATTATATGTTTTTAGACGCGTGTGCAGCTGGCACACTTTAAATCTAAACTTAAGACTTTTCTCTTTAACAAAGCATTCACATAATTTGTGTAGTAAATGTACTTATCTCGCAATAGTTAGCCTGTACAGAACAAAGCATTCAAATAACTAATCTCTGTAATATACTAATGCCGCAATAGCTAGCCTCTCTGGAACCGAGCATATATTAAACCATAACACTGTGTGACACTTGCATTACATGCGAACGGCCCCTACGCTAATAGGATTTTGTTTATCTCTCCCTTTCTCATCCTTGAACCCAAGGACATTGAGACAAACAGACCCATTTCCGGCTGCCGTGGAGGTCAACACACCACTAATCTACTGGCCATCCTTCAACAAGATGCCCAGCCGATGCCTGACCAACGACCATTAATGGAACCCGTTTAATCTCCTTATCCGTTTACATACCGGTTACATCCCATATAAATGTATATATAATGTCGATATATATATATATATATATATATATATATATATATATATATATATATATATACCCTCCCAAGGGTTTTTTTCCCTCCTAGGACTTTTTTCCCTCCTAGGCTTAAAAAGTTGGGAGGTTTTTCTTCCTAGGGGGTTTTTCATCCCCAGGGAGTCAGCCGACATTGGCTTAACTTAGCACCCTCTTCTATTCGTTACATTATTAATACGCTCGCTTGTAAGGTTTATTCATAGCCACTGTATTTTGCTACTTATGTTGTCTGTCTGATTTTTCTGTGTTTTTCCCTGCTTCTATTAATCTAAAGCTGCTTTGAAACAATTACCAATTGTGAAAAGCGCTATATAAATAAAATTGAATTAAATTAAATTTTTTACAAGACACATGATGCACATGTTTCACATGACGGAACAACAACATATTTTGAAAACATGAGCAACACAAATGACACTCCCAACACATATTTTTAATTTGCGCCCCATTGGAAGAGCAGTCACCACCTGCCACTGGTTCAAATCATAGACTGTAAAAATATGGACGTAGTGTCTGTGACGTCACCCACAGGTTTGTAAAGAGCTTTTTTGAAGCCAATAGTTGGTGGAGCCTACCGTTGCCATCTTGGCACCGTGTCACTGCGCATCTTTCAGGGATATCTGAAAATGGGTATAGATGCGGGTCGTGGCTGAAGCTGAGGTGGCTGGTTGCTGTACCAGGCTGTAAACATATTAATTTCCACTGTAAAGTTGGCCATTTTAACACGGAGGTCTATGGGGATTGACTTTCTTTTGGCAGCCTGTCGAAGATTTGCAGTTTAAGTCTCTTCTGTGTTAGCTTCATCAGAAAGATTGGAATGTTCCCCCTTGATCCTAATCCAGCACCTACTGTTACAGTATGGAATTTTGGGGATGATAATAGCATGCTTTAGAATGTAATACAAATGTGTCATTTTCTTGGTAACATATGAGTTTACAGATGGTATGCAATGTAAATAGTAAAAGCACTTTATAGAGGATGATTCTTTTTTTGTTTTAGGACCGACTTTTTACCCAATCTGTGTTCAATTTGCTCAAATAACGCGCTTTATCAGCTATACAGAGAAACTTGAAGCTAGGCAACAGGCGAGTGATCAATTCTGATTGTCTAACATGATTGTCGAATGGTTCGAAATCGTTCCGATGGAAATAAAACTTTACCCGTGCCTTACCTTTCGACACGACAGTGGAAAAGTGCTAATAGTTATTGCTTTGAGTGCTTTCCTATCAGTGGTGACTTAATATTCTAGTTAGAAGCCTCAACAGCTGTGATTCCCCATTATGTATGGAAACAAACTTAAACAGCGTTAATTGCATCCGTGATTAGACCCAAGAGAAAGACAACTGGCCAAAACCCAGGGAATGTCACTTTAATTGGAGAAAGAAAGGAGTGTTTTACCGTGAAGCTTTTAATAACATGCTTAGTTTAACCTCTTGACTTGGTTTCTGTTTGTTCTGGGGCGGGGGGCTGGAGACAGAAACATGCAGACGTGTCAGGACCTGCATTAACGCTCCATATTTTAGAGCCTCCGTAAGCTGCAAACAGTCACGTGCGTCATCAGACGCCGCTTTGTCAGAAAGTCGCTCTACGCCTACTTGTTGTTAGCACGTGCATCAGCCCGTCTCCCTGCGGTATCCTCTTTTTGTGAATTCTCGTAACGTGTTGACTTGTGGGTTTTTTGTTTTTCGAGACGTCGCTCTTGTGGCTTTGTTTGTTTAAACGGCTGTAATTGTTGTGACAGTGTTTTAGAAAGAGATCAGCACGTAACAGATGGTCGTGATTACTGTTGACAATCATGTTCATGTGGGAATATATTGGGCAAAAATGTGGCTGCCGTTCGTTCGAATTAAAACGCCAGCGGGTGCTGCTTCCCTCCCTCCCTTCCTCCTATTGTCCGAGCTCTGATTTATCTAAAATAGAGGTTGTTCTGCTGATACAGGCGTTACTTTTTTTAAGAGTTCCCCTTGTGTAGACTAAACAATACATTTTGTGTTTTTTGATTCTTTAATAAGATGATGTTGGAAGTTTGCACCGGTGACTTTGAGAGATAAAGCGGTGACAGTAACCGTGCCTTTAGATAAGGGGAAATACATTTTGTGCATATGTAACTGGACTTGATTAACAGTCTTCCCAAGCAAAAACCTCATTATTTTATTAAGTCAAGAGACAGAATCTTACCCTGGGGATTTGGCATTAGACTGAGTATATAGAAAGCTATGTGTCTTTTCAAAAAACCAAAGCTTTGACAGTGGGATGAGTCCCAGGTATGGATGGTCTCAGCACATGTGTATCAATAAGAGGCTTAACGGCAGAACTAAATAAAAAGAGGAGTACGATACCAGAGCAATTTGATTTTAAGCTCTTTAGGTCAATCCGTTGAACTTCTTTTTCCACAAGAGACTTCCCATTTTTTTGTGCTCAAAGTTCTGCGTCGGCAAGAATAATGTTTGCTTGCGAGATCAGTCTTGATCAGTCTATCAAACAAAGACGTTCCCGGTTCAGTTTTCAGCGAGAGCAGGTTGGTCCAGTGTTGTCTTATTGGGAGTAGTAAGTTACCTTTCAAACAGTGAGGTAAAAAAAGAAACCCATACATTTATGTACCTGAACGATCCATATTTCAAGCAGTGGCACTCCGTCAACAAATCGCCCTCTGCACAGTTTGGTGTCTCCAAATGCGAAGGTTAGAATTTAATTGTGACGCAAGGGGAAAAGCGCGACGGTTATGGACAAAATAGTGACGTACATGTCACAGGACGTGTTGTGAATAGTTCACTTAATACCACTGTATACACAGCGGACAGAGAGCGGCCACCTTTGCTCCCCGCTCTGCAAATCCCTGAATAAGAATCTGACATAGATTCTGCACATATAAAATTAGTAAATGCCACTGTAGCCATAGTTAAATATCACACAGTTCCCCAAGGAGGCCCCTTGCAAGTTACCTTGCCCTATTTTGCAATAAAAAAGCAGGGGGGGAAACGGATGACAAAAAGGAGAAAGGGGGTTGTGGGCGAAAGGAAAAGAAGTGGTGTGCTTACAGCTGCGTGTAGTTAGGGTCCAGGAATAGTCGGGGTGGCTTTCGCATTTACATCCAAAGGCGAGCAAGACCTCCCCTTCTGCCGTCTCATATTGAAACCATCAAATAAAAACGCCACTGCGAAGGCTTTCCATCCGTTTCTCATATGGCTCATTAGGGGTTAAGTGCGGCCTAATCTTTTCTCTAATAAAGTTACTTTGAAGTGAGGAAAGTGGGCGGCACGGGTGCCGGGGTCCTTTACACAAAACACTTTGTAAATGAGCTCTGCCAAAAGATGCGAGCGAGCGTGAGGACTTCAACGTGAAACCTAGTCAGGGTTAGAAATATACTCTCCTGTGAAGTCTTGAATTCAACTCCTGTTAGGGTTTCCTCATCCCTGCTTTGCATGAAGGGAGATTTTTCTTCACTCTGGCACTGGCGGGGCGCCAGGTACGCTGGGGGGAAGCCCCTCATTAATTTACCCACAGATTGCTGTTAGCATCGCACGCTCGGGTGAGAGGTGTTTACAACAGTTTAGCGGCAAACTGTCAGAGACTGAAGCCTTAATGTAGCACAAACTCACAGCTCCTGGACGGGCTTGTTTGTTTTTTTGCGTCTGCTGGCATTTTTAGTTAATAGGCGATGTTGGGTCCCCGCCAGCAGTGCTGCCAAGATGCAACAGGTCTGCTTTTTTTAAACTCGTCTGCAGGGTGCCATCGCCCGTTCCTAACACATCACAATGTGGTTGTGATTCCCAACGTAAATGTTATTGCACCAAGTGTGTGTGCATGTGTGTTTTCCATTCATTTCACATATTTTAATCCTCTATTTCCAATTGGACTGGGGTACTTTTTCTGAGCAGATCATGTTAAATTACCCAAAACCATTTAGCGTCCAATGCACAAATGGCATTTTTAACATATGGAAGTCTTTATTTAATGTTTTCCTTGTTGATATACAGATTCTATAAGAAATGGTAATGATTCGCAGCTGTTGAGATGTCAAATGTTGGAATGATGAAGAGGTGTCTCGTTCTTACAATAACGCTCATATTTACTGCTGATTGGATGCTTGGGTCAATTGCCTCAATACTCACAGGAACAATAAAAAATAAATAGAGAATCACTTTCAGATGTTTTTCTGCAACATATTGTAATTATCTGTCACTACTTTATTTTTTATTTCTTTTCAAAGCTGCATTAGGAAACGTTTGCCTCTCTGCCGCCATCTCTGTTTGAAACATGAAATTGCTGGTTAGTTTACGTACCTTTATTTACGTGTACACGTCCGCAAATGCACGAATGAATGAATTTGAATGAATTACGGTGAAATGCAGCCACATCCCAAAACCAGAGGGCGCTCTCGTGCAGAAACTCCAATTGTGCCGCAGAAGAAGTAGCATTACAAATGCTATTCCAGGAAATATCTAGAAGAATATTTATATCACCGTTCTTCAAATTGTTTCAGGTATTTTCATGATAATAAAGAATATTTTGAATGATTTTGTTTAACAAATGTTGTTTTTTTAAATGCACGTTATAAATGACTCATACCGATTTTAGATTGATAAAGACTTCGTACTGACCAAAACGCCTTAGTACACGCACAAGCTGCGCATGAAACACAGAATCGCAGCCTTGCGATTCAGAATCGATTTTAGACAGGTCTTTTTAAAGCAACACTATGTAGTTTCCATGTAAAAATTACTTGCAGCTCCCCCATGTGGTTGAAAAGCGCAACACTGCCTGATATCAGACACTCTTCTGCAGGCAGGGGGAGGGGCGGGCTGTGTTTCCTACCCTCCACCGCCACTTTCAGAGTGTGCTTGTAGCAGCTAGGAGGTTGCTCAGGTTGCAGCAACAGTACAATTTGTCCAGTTAAAAGTTGTTCTATCACTGAAATAATTTTAGAGACATTATTTAAAGGTCAAAAAAATACATAGTGTTGCTTTAATGGGACGCAAAGCCCTATTATAAACTTACCAGTGTGAATTGCGGTAATGAAAGGAGATAATACAGTATGCACTAAATATGACAAAAAAAGTTACAAATTACAGCGTTAAGTACTTTATTTGTTATTTATATATTTTCTCTACTTTTTCTCTACTTTTCTCTTTCCTCTTTTATTTGATATTTTTTGTTTTTTTAACATTTGTACCTTTTTTTGTTTCCCCTTTTAACATATAGATGACAGGTTTGGCAAGTGTAAATGAAATCAAACATGCATGCAGTGAAACTATTTAACCTCCCTTGACTTGGTATGTATAACTTGGGAGATATGTACGTTTGTTATTCACCATGTCCCCCTGTCACAGGACCATCACAGGCCTAGTTAACCCACCATACCATGTCTGAGCCCGTCATCAAATTGACTTGATGTAGCGTAGCATGACAGAGGGAGTGTTGATTTTCAGAATCCCCAGGCCTTGATTATACCTAGCTGACTGTGACCAAAGAAAATCATAACAATAATCGCACGTTCGCGGTCTCTGGGGGGCCTGTATGTGAACGTGTACTCAGTAACATACTGTAATAATGGATATATGTGGAACAACAAAACCATCCTTATAGTTGCAGAGAGATGATTGTTACAGCATCTTTTGCCCAATCCTGTTACTGTACCTCAAAGGTTTTTTTAATAGATGGGTAATGTGCTTGTTTGCGCAACATGATATGATTTCAAAGAAACATTCCTAGATTTTGTACTGAAAACATCAGCTATGTCCAGTGCTGTACACTTTCCCTAGTGGGCAATCATTTACTGTAGTGCTCGTGGAGTGATTGGGGGACAGGTGCATTGTTCAAGGGCACCTCATTCACTTTCTGTCAACCGTGAGAATCAAACCACCATCCTTCGGGTTATAAGCCATGTCTCTAACCATTAGGTCAGGACTGCATGGTTGGTAATAAAACCTGAGTAAGAAGCTAAAGTTACTGCCAGTGGTAGTCAGTATCTTTTGTATATCAATTAGGGGCAATATACTGTAGCAAAATTATCGAAACATCACCCATGTGCATATTGCAAAATGGATATAGCTATTGTTTCCAATAACTGAATATTTTTATTACTTCAAAGTTATGTGTAGTCATATATCTTTTCAGTAATGCAGTGTTGCCCAACAAACTTTTCAAGCAGGCCTCAGGATGGCTCAAAATCATAAAAATAAGCTAATTTATTTATTAATGATAAATATGTGTGTGAAACGTAGAAATGCAATGATGCCAAAGCCACAAGTCCTCAGAAATTATGTTTCACGTTTGAGGTCAATAGGCCCCAAAATGAGGTTCTTGCAAGGGTTTTTGTAAGACTAGTGCCTTTTCTAAGGCTGCGTCCGAAACCGCATACTGTACAGTAGGTACTGAATTAGATTAAGTACCTACTTACTTGCCATTAAAACGGTAGATACTGTATAGTATGAATCCTGGTAGTATGAATGAGATTCAGACGTACTACATCTGCCATGTTGCAACATCACGTGACATACGTCGTCATCACGTCATGTCATTCCAGCGCGAAAACCGTCGCATACCTCTTCTTCTTTGTTGGATAACTCCTCTCCCGTGGCATCATGGGATAGTGAAGTGTCCATCGTATGCACACTGCAAAATCTAACCGGAAGTAGTATGTCATCCAGGTACTTTTAGCATACTGTTTTTCGAATACTTTGTATTCGGACAAACTACTCGCCTCGCCTACTGCTTTTCGCGTACTATATAGTATGAAGTAGGCGGTTCGGACGCAGCATAAGTGCCGGTCAGCCCCAAAATAAAAGTCTTTTGTTTACATGCATACACATTTGTTCCTATTATTATTTATCCTTATGTTAGCATATAAAATAAAGTTTCTACACCAGGAAATAAAACGTCACACAAAGATCGTTGGATTCGTTACCTAATTGGCCACACGTTCTGTCTATCAATATTTTCCATTAAGGTATTGGAGGAACAAGCAAGTCAAATGAAATCACTATATTTTACAGCGCTGTTTGGATATTATGTATTATACTCTCCCTTACATTTAGAAACAAAGTTTGAACTCAAGTTTACATGTTTACTAGAACCTAAAGTGTAATAAATCTCATATACAGTGTTACGATGTAAATAGTCCTCAGATTGTTTATTATATTCTATTACAAGACGTTTATGCGAAATCTGATGTAAACAACAGACTATACATCTACATTTCATTGATTATATGCATTTGTGGACAAAAATGGTCATTGGCTCGGAGCCGATGGTGTAGTGGGCAGCGCTCCGACATGTGGTGCCTTCAAACTTTCGGCGACCCGAGTTCGATTCCTGGCTCGTGGTCATTTGCCGATCCCATACCGCTCTCTCCTCCCTGTACTTTCCTGTCCTCTCCTCTAGGGATCGACCGATATGGATTTTTTTGTGCCGATACCGATTCTTTTCCATCAGCTTTAGCCGATGACCGATACAGGCTGCCGATTTTCTTTAGCCGATATTTGGAGCCGATACCCAGCTAACACACGACGTACTAGTTATGTAATTTATTGGTCATTTTTGGTAATTTCATGACTTACCAGCTGGCAACGTAACTGTTACGTCCTATGGAGGTAATTCCATTACCATTACAGTACCAAATCACCACGTCGCCAGTACGGACTCCTTACGTCGCAAGATAACAAAGTACGTCCCAGTTACGTAATAAATTCGTACTATTTTGGTAATTCCATAACTTACTGGCAACGTAACTGTTACGTCCTATGGAGGTAATTCCATTACCATTACAGTACCAAATCACCACGTCGCCAGTACGGACTCCTTACGTCGCAAGATAACAAAGTACGTCCCAGTTACGTAATAAATTCGTACTATTTTGGTAATTCCATAACTTACTGGCAACGTAACTGTTACGTCCTATGGAGGTAATTCCATTACCATTACAGTACCAAATCACCACGTCGCCAGTACGGACTCCTTACGTCGCAAGATAACAAAGTACGTCCCAGTTACGTAATAAATTCGTACTATTTTGGTAATTCCATAACTTACTGGCAACGTAACTGTTACGTCCTATGGAGGTAATTCCATTACCATTACAGTACCAAATCACCACGTCGCCAGTACGGACTCCTTACGTCGCAAGATAACAAAGTACGTCCCAGTTACGTAATAAATTCGTACTATTTTGGTAATTCCATAACTTACTGGCAACGTAACTGTTACGTCCTAGGGAGGTAATTTCATTACCATTACAGTACCAAATCACCACGTCGCCAGTACGGACTCCTTACGTCGCAAGATAACCAAGTACGTCCCAGTTACGTAATAAATTCGTACTATTTTGGTAATTTCATAACTTACAGGGAACGTAACTGTTACGTCCCAGGGAGGTAATTTCATTACCTTTTCAATTATATAAACATTCATTTCCTTTTCTATTTAGATTAGCCTATTAAAACTTTTCAGTCTCAAAGTTTCCCTTAAATAAGTCAAAATCGATTAAATACACACGAACTGCCATTTAAATGGGAAACATGAAACAGCACGCGCCTCCCGCCCAGCTGACCTCAACCAGAGCGCGCCTCCCGCCCAGCTGACCTCGACGTTACGTAACAGTTACGTATTTGTGTTAGCTGGGTACTGCTTTTTCTCATTCAGTTTATATCATAAAAATGACACAATGATAAAACCAAATGTTACAGCTCTTAATTTAAAAAATGAACATTTATTGAACTATATTTAACAAATAGTAAAAACAGGTGAGGTAGAACAAGTAAGAAAATTCAGTGCTGCTTAAATACATAAATAAAATAATAATTACACCATTGCACACAGTAGCAGCAACCAAGCAGCATAACAATGGGAACACTTTACTTTATCCATGAAAGTAACCAACTATTTACAACCTATTTAATGCTTAGGTCTAAGTTTTAGTGCACTTAACTTAATCTCTTGTAGAGCAAATGTCTTTAATAAGAAGACAAGGAAAATGTAAACAGCAATACTGATCAAAAAACAACTTAAAAAGAATTCTGATTAACATGCCAATTGCCCCACTTCTGTACCTCACACACCCTCTTGCCCTATAATAAATGCGAGGGATAGATAGTTTGCCTCAGCTCGCTTAAAACGCATAAAACTGAACAAATACATGAGGATTTGTGTTCGGACTTCGGTCAGATAGTAGAGCGCGTGCACGTGGGAGAGGTGCAGTGAGACATGGATGAGAGAGTGCATGTATCTTTGCGCTCCCAGTGAACAGAAATGTTGACAAAACTTACAAAAAAACACTTCTCCGGTCACATAAAAGTCCTGTGGGAACTGTTTGGAACTAAGTGCTTTGAGTCGAATTTCTTATTTTTTTCGCTGACGAAAATTCCGCGAAACTCCGTGTTAACAACCATAAACGTATGCAACCATGAACTGCGCTCTCCACAATGACGAGAAACTATCAGCAATGGATATTAATTTTTGGGCTTTTACTACTACATATATTTATGGAGATGAAAATAAAAAACCCAGCATGTCCAGCTATGATCAGCTGTTCGGCTGATGACCTGCGTTCGCTTGGGGCATTATGAGCACGCGTCGCGTCCAAACGTCAAACTGGTGGTCGCTGAATAAAACTCCTATAAATACCACGAAATCACGGAACAACGTCAGCATTATTTAATCCTATGACCAGTGTTCGTAACAGCTGCCGTATGCATACGGTTAGCATAAAGGCTATTTGAAGCTCCCTAAATACAATGGCAAGCAGTTTTATAGGCATTCGCGTTTTCCATTATGACCACCAAACTTTCTTAGCTATGATTGCACGCACATATAGAGCAACGTGCTTACACTTTCAAAGTATATGGCAATATTTCAGTCAAACGGTTAAAAGATGCTTTGAAGTTTAAAACTTACCAGAGCAGGCTTGGAGCGCGCCGCTCTGCTAGTGGGGGGAGGGGCAATGCACGGGCTGCAGGCAGCCTCCAGGAACACATAGCTGCCTGTGGGCGCCTGTCTGTAATTAATGCTGGGGAAAAGCTATCGGCGAACGCAAGCCGCGAATCGGCCGATGCCGATACACCTAAAACCTGCTAAAATCGGCCCGATGTATCTGTATCTCAAAACAGAGACCATACACTGATGCTAAACCCGCAGACCTTTTAAATGATGTATAGTAATGTTAATATTATTAATGTTTGTAGACACTAGGCTATATAGATATTGTTAGCAGCCTTACAGTAACTGACATCATCCCGCCCCCGAGCTAGTGCGCCTCGACAGGTTAAGCTAATTATTTTTGTAAAGAATACAAATCTGTCAAGTTATATCAAGCTCATAGACTGTAAAAAAATTTACAACGCGATGTCGCTCCCTTCCATTGTAATGGATTGAAGCCAAAAATGTTCGATGATGGGCGCTGACTTGTCACGCAAAAAAATACTTTCGTTTGGAGCCAGGGCATGCGCAGAAGGAATCGTCCGTAGAACCAGAGCCACGGTATCAAACTTCTGCCCAAACGCTCCTGTGCCCAATTCAACCATGTCAATCATAACGACACGCACCGTTTCTATAGCAACAAATTACGAGCTTAAATGAAACTGATCACAAAAATAAACAATTGAACATATATTGGCGTGAAAACAACTACCTTTAAAGACCAAAATGAAAATTTTATTGAAAGTGTAATTTTTTTTTTTATTTAGAGCCGAGTCCTGTTCGTTGGCATGGAGAGGGCGGGGTTTATGACTTGTACTGCAACCAACCACCAGGGGACGATCAAAGAGCCAGCAGCTTCACTTTTCAAGATGTATGAGGCACCCGATGGGCCTTGAAATGATTGAGAAACCCTACAAGAATGTAAGTCTTACAGAAACATCACAGTTTTGTTAGTTTGATAAAAGACAGGATATGCCATTATAATGAGAGCTTATTGGTTTAAAGTTTTGGCCTTTGGATACAGGTTGACATGCCTGAAATGACTGGGATTTGAGAGAAAGGTTAAAGTAAAATGCTGTCGTTTAGTGCCCTAATGAAACAGTTTCATTGCATTTTCGGCGAGAAGCTCACAGCTGTCACTGACTGTCCTCCTATTAGCAGCACGTGTTTGTTTGTCAGCCTCTATCGATAAAGATAATCTTTGATCAAACAGTGTGTATCGAACTACACGCCATTCCTAGACAAACAATACGCTCCATCATTTCACTGTCAGAAGGGTCTCGCTCGCTATCTACCCACCCAGGCCTGTTTTCGAGCGGCAGCCGTATGGGAGTTTTTTCCTCATACAAAATCATGGGATGATCTGTTCTGACAGCCGTGGAGCACACGATGTTTAGACTTCACAGTAAGGTTGTCATGTCTTTGTGTATTTGGCTGTTTACTATCTGTTCATCTCAATATGCATTCTGTGTCATAATGTGATGAATGTTAGAACACAACGGTGTTCTTGTGTAAGCAGATCTTGTTGTGCTAAATAAATATTTAGGCTCATGTGTCAGATCGGATCCTACCTCGCTCGTGGCGCACAGCCTTGATTTTTTTGCTTTTATGCATATCTGTTTATCACCTCGCTGAGATAAGAAGCATCCGGGGAGATTGTTTTGAATAATACAACAAATTAGCAAACACAACAAGTGCTTTCCATCCTTTGGCATGTAGCGCAGAATTAAATATCTATTATTTACAGTAACGTCTTGTTGCCAGAAGAGAAACAGTTTGTTTACTAAACATGCAGATGCTGAGATAAAAGCGGCGTAGTTGCATAATTCATGCGCCGCATGTTTGGGAGCACGGGCCGAGCATCCTAACGCGCGGCTCTTCCCCGTGCATTAAAAATACACAGCTGTAACACAGCAAAGCTCCCAGTATTGTTATCATTTATTCAGTCACAGTGACATTAATATTGCAGACCGCGCTTCTGCCCTCCCGATGCGTTTTTCCGAGCTACCGGGGCGCCGTTCGGGAACCCACGACGGCGAGGCCTACCTCGGTCCTGCTTGCCGACGAAAATGAATCCTTATTATAATGACAGCGTACCGCACCTAGATTAGCCCAGGTGAGACAGCCCACCACCCTTCAGGGCATCTCTGCACGCCGTTTAATCCAAATGCCAATTTGGTGTGGGTTTGTTTGGCACGACGGAAGGTTGTATGGAGAAGGGAAGGTGCTCCTCCCAGCTTGGTGCGTCTCTAATTGGAGTGCAGGGAGCGACTGGAGCTGGCTGGCGTCAGTCCGTGTTTAGGATGCCCGGGGGCAGAGCTCTCCTGTGGGTATCAAAGTGCTCTAATTAAATGCTGGATTCGTAGCGCGGCCCTCCGCATTACAGGCCGAGAGAAATAGACAGCGGCCGGCACCTTCCTTGGCTTTGACCAGCCACCGCTCCTGCTAATTACCTATTGTCCAATTGACTTCCTATGAAACAATGAACCTTCCTCTCCGTTTGGCATAAGCACGCACCAGCCCCCATCTCACCGTTTTATTTTGTTCCTCTTCACCTTGTCTTAGACTGGCCGGCCTAATTAATCTTATGGAGATCTCCCTCAGCCAGTTTCCCATGTGCCTGACCTCCTGTTTATAATTTGATTCGGAATGATAAAAGTATGTGTGGCTATAAAAGACGAGTGTCATTTCCCGAATGCCGGGACGTGCCGGGGCTATCAATCTTTCCAACGTGCCCGGCAAACTGATTTCCCAGAAAATTAACTTCAATTAATAGCACGAATCCCCCGACGTGGCCATGGAGGCAGGCGATGCTTTGAAGGAGAACCTTCAAAGATGTGTCACAACAGTATCTCGTACACATCCACATGCCCTTTTGTTTCCCATAGCATAGGAAATATTTGCTGCATCCACACAAATATTCCCATATCAGTGTGAAAAATTGATAACAGTCGCAGAGCAGAATTTTAAACAGAGATCATGTCATAATAAAGCTTTCAGGATGTCTGTAGTTTTAAATGATTTATACTATTGGTGGGTTTGGTAAATGAATGGTTAAAAGGGAAATTTTGCATGTGGTGATTTATAGAAACACAAATATGGATTAGTCCTTCAATTGAAATAGACCCTAATGGACCCTACACTGGAGTGCAACCCTTTTAAAAAGTACACATTTGCACCTAAAGACTTCATAAACCTTAGTGGTGCATATTGTTACCAAAAACTTTAGTACATCAAGGATATATACTGGTACCAAGAGCATATCTGTACCCAAATGGTACATATTAGAACCTTTTTAAAGGATACTGCCCCAGGACCATTTTTTCTGACAGTGTGTACTAGTTGGTCATAGGCAGAGGCATCATACCCATTCAAAGTGTTTTGAGCTAAATGGATTTTGCATGCAACCTCCAAATCAAAGACTTTCTTTTACGTGTCATTTTATGTATTGTTTTTTCATTTTTTTCTCCTATTTTTGTCGCTTGGGGATGGGGTTCAAAATTGAACCAGGAGACTTTGTCAAAAGACAAAACAGATCTCACAAAGCCCATTTTAACCCTTAAAGGTGCAGTGTGTAAATTTTAGCGGCATCTAGTGGTGAAGTTGCGAATTGCAACCAACGGCTTAGTCCACTGCTCACCCCTCGCTTTTGAAACACATAGAGGAGTTATGGTAGCCGTCACCAGACAAACATGTCATCGTCGGAGACAACTTAGTAAAAAAAATTGTCTGTTATGGGCTTCTGTAGAAAAATGGCGGCACAAAATGGCGACTTCCATGTAAGTGGACCCTCTGTGTATGTAGATAAAAACATCTCATTCTAAGGTAATAAACACCATAACGGTTCATTATGAAAGGTCTTTACACACCCCTGATAATATAGTTTTGTATATTATTTTGCATTTCTGGCAAGAGATCCTTCTAAAAATTACACACTGCACCTTTAACTCAATTTTGACCAAATCCGTAGTTAGTTACTGCGCTTTGGCTTTGTAGGGCAGAATACATAAAATTAAACAAAAAAGAAAGCCGTGCAATTCACGCGAAAACTATTTATAGAAATTTGTGCGAGTGTAACGAAAAAGATATTCGTGCTGAAGGCATGAAAAAAGCCGAACTTTGTGCCATGGATAAATTAATAAAATTTTGCGTGACTATAACACGACTTTCCGTAAGCATTTTTTGCAATATGCATTGTTGCAAATCAACTTTTTAACCAGAGGAAACAGTTAACAAAGATTGTTTAGCAATAAAAACAATTGTGGCAAAGACTGATAAATTCCCGTGTAAGCTGCCAGTTTTCATGCTGACTGCGTAGCGGCTACTTAGACGTTTATCAGCCTGAGCTTTTCCTCTCACTGCACTCAGAGTCTCGTACTACTAAAGCAATCAGTGTCAACAACCAACAAAACCACAGGCTATAGCTAACAGACACACACACACACACATACAAATAAAATATGGATGTTGTGGCGGCCGTTTGAAGGGTCCATTAGAGGGTCCATGCGAGGCAGTGATGGAGGGAGATAAGTGTCAGACCTCCCGTCGCACAGCGCTGGAACCCTGCCAGCTGTTTACTGCATCCTACCGTGGATGCTTGTTACTGTCTGACACAGTCAAGATGAAATATCCGTCTCTCTCTTTCTCTCTTAGCTTAAAGCGGAGTCAGTTCTCGCAAACAAAGCTATGTTTGCTGACTCACAGAGCCTGCGAGCAGCCCGAGAAAGCCAAGCACAGGCCCATTTCTTAGGTTTTCAAATTAAAATCTTAAAATATAGACAACCCAAACTGTGAGGTTAGAAATACCAACCCAGCATAGGTGAATTTAAACCTGATGGTTGGGTTTGTCCATATTTTACCCAACTATTTTTTTTTGGAGCCGAATGGTTCTTTGAGGAACCAAAATGGTTCTTCTGTAGTATCGCTGTGAAGAAAATTTTAAGTTTGCAGCAATGGGTTAATATGATCCTCTCACGTCTTGGTTAGCAGATAAAGCGCATTTATGTCTCATTTTCCCAACAGTTGATGTCGGAGCTAAAGCTGAGCCTCGGTACCGGAGCTCCATGGACATTTTACACAAACTTACCTTTCATCAATAATGCAGGATGACAGTTTCATGTGCTCTGACAACAAAATAATGCCTTTATTGAGACGTCTTGAGGCGCGTCGGAACCCATCGCGCACCTGCAGCTCAGTCAAGAGGAATTTCGGGCGAGCGTGATTGAGTGAGTGTGTGTGAGAGAGAGAGTTGGCTCCAAATAAAGCCAGTGTTTCCTGCCTGTCTACCCTGCCTGAGGCGCTGCCTCCATGGGGATGGTTTATATGCAATAGTTGTATTCTCCTTATTGATCGGTGCTAATGTCTCAATGATCGCCCACTCTTGATTCTCTCTTTCTCTCATTCGAGGGATATTGCAACTCCAGCTGTTTGCCTACATGCTTCAAACTGATTTACAACTGTTCATTAATTAGCCACAATGCCAATGAAGAGACAAATCCTGTCTGCTCCCATCACATTCCTCTACATTCACATTTACATTTGAGGAGCTTAGATGCAAAAGCCACTAAACACCACCTCCAACAAAAACAAGATAATGATATTAACTGAATGCTCTGGGCACATATTATGGTAAAGGCTGAGGGCACAATGTTTGAAAAACGCTTTGGAAAAGGGAGTCGGGCCGGCTAACAAAACACACTTGTAGCCAATCAGCAGTAAGGGGCGTGTCTACTAACCTACATCCTTGTCGGGTTGCGTATGTGTGGGGCGGGTTTATTAGGTCCAGATTCTATTGGGGTAGGGGCGTGTTTGTTTAGGTGATTTCAAATGTCAACATTGGCTTTCGAACATTGTGCACTCCGCCTTTAAAGGGACATATCATGAAAATCTGACTTTTTCAATGTTTAAGTGTTACAATTGGGTCCCCAGTGCTTCTATCAACCCCAAACAAATGTGAAAAAAGATCAACCCAGTTACTTAGTTTTGGTTAACCATTCTCTGCAGGCATGTGAAAAAAATAAGTAATTGAAATTTGGCTCCCCTTGTGATGTCAGAAGGGAATAATACCGCCCCTTAATCTGCACTATCCAACCACTGCACTGCCGTTTAATGCAAAGATCAGCTCATATGCATTTTAAAGGACACATTTTTGCTCACAAAGTGTCAATTTTAACATGTTGTAATAAATTATCTATATGGTATTTTGAGCTACATCTTCAGAAATGTACTCTGGGGACACCAAAGATTTATTTGACATCTTATGAAATGTCCTCTTTAATCAAGTACTTTCGCTTCAAATCCGCTTAATTCCAGACTCAGGTCATTCATAAATACCGGTTTGTGGCAGAATAAAAAAAAACATGTTAGAGACCGAATTTACACTGCCTGTTTGAAGTGACTTAATTCAGATTTTTTCCTTTAAAGTGGCAGAGATCGGATGTGTAAGCAGGAAAAAATCGCACTAAATTCTGATCGGTTTCAGGCCTCATTCGTATGTCGAAATAAATCGGATATGAATCAGATACATGCATTTGCGTCCGCAGTGTAAGCCATCATATTCCCATCTCACTGGGAAATGATGTCTACTCAGGTGGACGCCACCCACGATCACATGACCCCCCATTCAGACAGCCAGCGACCAGCAGTAGCAGGGCGACGCGATCTCATTCATTTCAATGGAAACCGGGCGACTTCCGGCGACACGAGCGAAAGTGACCGTTGGCGACCGTATGGGCGTGTCCAGCGACGCGAGAAAGTTAAGAAAAGTTTAACTTTATGCAAATGTTGAGCGAATTTCGGGAGCGACTGTCACACGGTGACGATTTGAGGGGGCGGAACTAAAAATAGAGAAGATTGGTTCCGGCCGGAGATGGTTTCCGCCCGGACGGGTAAGCGGAAACACCGGAACTTCCGGGTGAGCGCTGCGAAGCAAATTAAGCCGATGGAATGCAGGTGCGCGTAGTAAACGCGGCGGTCGGGGATTGGACGATGAGAAGAAAGGAAGGAGTATAAATAGATCCTGAAAAACATTGGAGAGCGCGGTTGACTTTGGGCAGATACAGTTTCGCCTAGGGCGGTTGATTTCGGGGCCAGCTCCTTTCCGCCAAGGGCGGACCAAACCACGTACTCCTGTCAAGAAGTCTGAAGGGTCCGTTGATCCGGGGATCGCTTTATAGCGAGCGGAAAGAGTGCCGGGGCCGAAGGAGGCGAGAGGAAGGAGTTGCTGTTTGTGGATTAAAGAAGCACCGCGGAAAAAGCGAAGAGTTGTTGTGTTCGGTTGCTGTGTGCTTACGAAGCCGTTGCGGTGTACAAGCGGAGGTCTGGGTGAAGCTACGTCTGTTAACAGCAGAAGAGGATATTTACTGGGCGAAGAGGGAAAGAAGGATATATACTACTGGGCTGACTATACTGAAATTTCCTTGCTGTTTTGGATGACATGACATGCGTGCATCATTGATGTGTTTAAATGACAGTTGGATGAGTTACTCACCGGATCACATGCGGAGTGAAGAGAAACCCACCAGCTAGAAAGCGAAGGAAACAAGGAGAGAGTGTTGATATTTACTGTGAGTACAAGGAGCCTCAATGTGGGTGTTATTGTGGAAAATGCATTACTCAACGTGTGCTGTGAGTCTTTAGCGAACTGGATAACGGCCCTATCACGGAGCAGAGTGGTGGGTGAGCCGGGAAGCCAAAAAATACTGGGAGAAAAAGCAGTCGCGGCAGCTACGTCCATCTTCTGGTTCTTCACTACTACAACGCTCAATAGGTCTCCAGGCAAGTTCACAGAAAACCGTGGCCTGACCTTATTTTCACATAAAGTGTGTGGAGTGCAGTGGGGGAGTCTTTGACTTTGCTGTGTGTATGCACTTGAAGTATTGCAGTGGAATGCTGTGCTTATGTTGTCAGAAGCCATGATAGACGTAGCTGGCCGTGGGAAAATCCGAAACCGTTGAGGCGGGTGAAGCGCCTCCTTACCTACATGCCGTTGGCGATGCTGCGTGGAGACAGGTGTAACGTCCAGTTACCTGTGGAGTACTTACCTTGTTCATCGGCCCAAGTAAGAGAAATTCCAGAGCCTGTACGTTAATCCTCTGTGTTACAGCCAGAGCCTGCAGAAGGGGAGAACACGAGTCCAGTTACCTGTGGAGTACTTACCGTGTTCATCGGCCCAAGTAAGAGAAATACCAGAGCCTGTACGTTAATCCTCTGTGTTACAGCCACAAATCCTCCAAGGGAGAAAGCACGAGTCCAGTTACCTGAGAAGTACCCACCGCGTCCGCCGCCACCAGCTACCTGTGAGAGAGAAAAGTCCCAGTTATCTGTAAAGCATCATTCTGTGTTTACAGCTATGAGCCCTCCAAAGGAGCAAGTACGAGTCCAGTTACCTGAAAAGGACTTGCTGTGGCCCCCAGCCAAGGGCCCAGAGCATCCGAAGCCCCCCCCCCTTGCTATGAAGGCCCGAAGCCGGAGATACGTTTTTTTTAGTTATTTAATCCCCCCTATTACCATTTTAATATTTAAATAAAAGTTGTTATATTTTAATTCTTTGTCTGTCTGGTCATTGGGGTGTTTTGGGACCTCCTCGGGGTGGAACTAGGAGGAGCATGACCCGCGACAGGGGCAGTCCGCTTCTCCGACCTGTGACACGACTACCAATGAGAACGAAGCAGTGGAGTTCACGTAATCCTTCTCTCGTCAGTTATTGGCGTGGACGGTACTCATTTGTGTATGACAATCAGATTTAGAAACGCCTCATTGAAAGAGACGAGCGACACACAGCGATAACATCGCTGGCTGTCTGAATGCGGCGTGACTCTTCTTAGCAGCGCAATGGAGGATGACGTCTCAGCTTATTGGAGTAATGTTAAAGTTTTTTGTTGTGTAAAAGAAACAAAGCTCTATAATCTTGTATAATCTTTTTGTCTATGTCCATTGCATATCGCGATCTACCTTGAATTGTTTTGACAAGTGTTTAGTATAAATGCTGATATCGGATACGGGTCGCTTTAAAAAGATGATGTAAGCAGGTTGTAAAAAAAATACAGGCAACAAATCGGAATTGGGCATCAAGATTTGCAAGCTGTGTCCCAATTCAAGGGCTGCGACCTTATAAGCATGTGACCTTAAAGGTGAGCACTCTGTCTTTCAAGGTGTTCGCGAAGAGAACTGAAATGAGACGGTCTAGCCTTCGGAGGACCATAATTTACACGCGTCCACCGCGCCTGTCAGCAGGACACAGCGGAGACGTTTCTGACACATTAGAATAAATATGGAACCAGAAAAAATATTAATTTATTTTAGAAAATATGACACGTCGATGTAGATTAAACTATTCAACAGTATATTAAATTAATCAACCTTAGAAATATACGCAACATAAAAAGAATAATATTAACCCAAAACATAACTTGCAAGAAAAATGTTTTCTGGTAAATACACACTTTTATTTAATAAAGGTTTTAATTGTTTATTTTAGAATATTCAGCCATTTTATGCAGCTGTGCAAGTAATCTTGGTATAGCCTTGGCTGTTAAGGATACATTTGTCCTTAACAGCGTGGAGATATAAGGATGCTTTTCTTAAAATACATCCTTAGAAGGTCGCAGCCTTTGAATTGGGACACAGCCGCAGTGTAAATCTAGAGCGTTTTGCATCTGAGCACTTTATTTGTTTCCAGAAGATCAAGCTACACTAAGCCTCACTTCTCATGCTATTTCCTTTTTTCTAAATTGCTCTGTTGCTAAATGCCTAGATATAAATGTAAATGATAAACGTTTCCAATAATGTCTCTTTGGAAAAAAATAAGCCACATGAGTTGGGAGCAACATGAAGGTTAATTCTTTAACTTGCTTTATTTCAAAGCAGTGTTGCAGTACATTTATTTTAGGGTCCACCAGTGGTTAAGGCTTTAGATCTTTAAGCACTATGTCAGAGTTATTATGATCCAAAAGTCTTGGCTGAGCCAGACAGAGCGTGCATCTTCCTCTCCTTTTTTATCCGATCAGCCCGTAAATCTTCTGTGCTTGTAAAGTCTCCGGCCTCTGTGTTTGCGGTGGAGATATTTTCTCGACGCCTTTGTTTTCATGTGCCTTTAAATCTCCACTCAAGTGGATCTACAGTGGAAACAGTAAATTAAAGAACAATGCCGAGGTACTGACCCTCTCTCTTTCTCTCTTTTCGGCTGGTGTGTTTGATTACTCGGAAAGCGAACGGACTCGTTTGTTTTCATTAGAGTCATTGCCTCGATGTCTGAGCGACCTTCAGTTGTCCTCTTATTTCTGAAGAAGTCTACACATGCACACACTCCCTGTCTCTCTGTGACTAATGGCATGTGTGTACAGATTTAGTCTTAGGGTTTGCACTGGAGCACGATGGCTTCGGTGTAATGAGGGAGGGTTTGAATGACATGGCTGGTTTTTATATTGTTTCTCTTCTGGACACTGCTTCTGATGGGGTGTGCTGTTTTCCGGCTTGCTTGGAGGATTCCGGAGAACGCCCGGATGGCCGCGACAGTGGTTCTTCTGCTGATTGGCTGTGACAGTTTTTTGGTTGTTGTTCCATGCAGTTATGTTCTTCAACTCAGATACTGTATGATGCAATGAAATCCCAAAAGTTGAAGCTGGAAGAAACTCTCAAATCGTATAACCAACCACTACACCGATTAAATGAAGGCACTCTTTGGGGCAGTTTCACAGACAGGGTTTGGATTAAACCATTAATAGGAATTAGTTATAAGTAGTTTTTACAAGCATACCTTACAAAAAGCATTACTGATGTGCATTTTCAGACAATGGCACTGATATATGTTAAGATATGCCAGTGCAAGATGTCTTTACATTAAGGAAGTTCAAACATGCATTTTAATCTGGGGATAAGCCCAGTCCAGAAAGCTGGCCAAGAAAGTCTTTAGTTAGGCTATATTTGAATGTCTGCGCTAAAACAAGAGTCATATATAATATATTTGTATAGCCTACATGTATTCCAATTGAAGAAATTAAGGTTACAGTCTACAGTAGGGGAGAACCGGGGCGAAAGTAACAAAGTGATTTTCTCCGAGCCCTGACTACATTTGCATTTCAAACTATGACTGCATTTTTAGCATGCAATCCTTGACAGAGCTGACAAATATTGTGTTATTTCATTACCATTTTGCGCGTGTAGGTCCAAGAAGTTGCTTTCAACCATGATAAGTAAATTCCTAAAGCGGTCTTTATAACGTGTTGTGTTTCTGGTTTCATGTGTTACAGTAGTGATCAATCTAGAGGTTATTTAGTGCTCCTAAAGTTTGACGTCTCAGAGTTTTTCAAAATAAAAAGTAAATCGATTAATATCAGGAGTTCCTGTTGGGACAACAGTAACTTGTTACTTTTGTCCCGCTGCTAATACTGTTGCATTATCATTTATATTTTTCCAAATTGATTTAATTTCATTTTCATAGGGGCGGTTTTCCATATAGGGATTAGACTAGTCCTAGACTAAAATAAATGTAAGCTGTCCAAAAGCTGTCCAAGTTGGAGCTGTCCAAACTGAAAACAACTTGCACAGACATATCTTAAAATACATCAGTGTACTTTGTTTTGCCTCAAAATGCACACAGGTAATGTTTTTAGTAAGGCATGTTTGTTAAAACTAGTTATATTACCTAATTAAACTAAGGCCTAGTTCTGGTTTAAGATAATCTCTGTCCCGGAAATCACCCCATAGTGTTCATATTGTTGAAAAAATATTTTATTCTCAACAATTTAAGTTTGTACCATAGACTGTAAAAAAAAAAGATGGACGTAGTGTCTGTGACATCACCCATTGGTTTCTGAAGCTCGTTTTTAAAGCTTAAAGTAGGCGTTGCTTGTGGTCGCCATCTTGGTCACGCATCATCGCGCATCACTCGCGGATTTCCATAAATGGGTAAAGAGGCGGGACGTGGGTGAAGTTGAGGTGTCTGGTTGCTGAAACCATGCCTGCCTAGCTCGATTCTAGTGACCGCAGTGGCTGTTCAACTGTCACTCAAGTGGTCACGCCCTTAATTATGCAGAACTTTAAAGCTTAATATAATTTAAACGGATGAGTTACAAAAAAATCAAACCATCTCTTATTCTATTTTGCAGTTTCAAAAAACAATTGCGCTACTAACCAGAAAAAACTAGTCTAAAGTCAGTGGCGCGTTGCGCGTAGTTCATTATGCTACTTTAAGGGCGCATGCTTGACCATAATGTATAGCGTGCCGAACGCGCATTGCTTATCTAATCTACACAGATGCAACAGTTATTTTTGCAAATCATAAATTGTTACAATAAAAAATATTACCACATGAGATAAGGGAAATCATTGTGGTGAGCATTGTGGTGATAGTTTTTATGTATTGTGTGGCTGGGTTAAAAAATTCTCATGCAAATAACGATTAAAATATTTTCATAAGTTTGTTGTGTGTCTGTATTATGTTTACTTTATGTAAATAGTAATTAAATGTTTTCATAAGAAATCTTAATGTATATGAACTTGATTTGTAAGTGTACTTTGGGGTTGGAACTTGCTTGCGTTTCCGATTTCAAAGCCCCCAAACCCTTTCAGTGGTGAGGGTGGACGCAGTGATGTCCTCCGCTGGCGTCAGGTCCTGTTTAGAGGCAGATCCACCTCCCGTTACACGGCGTGCCCGATTTATGCTGGCAAGCTTGGGATTCCCCGTCTCCTGATATCATTGTAGCGGATGCCAGCTGATGAGACAATTGTGGCTATATTTCCTCTTACGCCTGTTTAACCGACGCTGATTTGAGCGGGTTTCTCCCATCCCCATACAAAACAACATCTCTGTCTTTGACTGCTCTTACAAGAACGTCGGTCTCCTCGGCCGTGAACCGCTGGCGTGCGCCTGGTAAATCCGTCATTATAATAGCAACCCGCCATGGAACTTGCGCCCTTGCGTTTAAAGGGAATGCAGGATAGCGTTCTGATTGGTTTATTTGACGTTACGCCCAAACCACACCTATGAATAATGAACCTACTTCAGACCAACCCCTTATTGATTTGCGCCTCGCGCAAGAGTCATTTCTTCCACCGGGAAAATAGCAACAGCGCCCAAGATCCGCCCACAAAGTCACTTGCGCTTTGCGCTTCGCACTTGCGTTTCAGATCGTTAAAATAGGGCCAATTGAAAAATTGGTACTTTCGCCCTTGCTCTCCTCTAGTTATGAGATTAGGAGCATCAAAGTTTGATTTTAATTTTAGCCTTATTCAAGTCAATGAAGTTTATATATATTTTACGAGTTGGCTAATTTTGATTAATTTGTACAAAAACGTAGGATTATCATAAAAACAATAACGAAGCCTAAACACCAACGTCGCAAAGGCAAATTGTACAAAAATTTACGAATGTGGTCCTACAAATTAATACGAATTAGCCACAGATACCATTATACAACTTTATTATTAAGTATTACTAATATTTCTAAACAAAATGTTTTTTTAATCCTATTTTTTATCTGTTTTCTTTGTGGTTACAGAGATTTGAACCAACCAAGTATCTGTATTTTACATTATTATAGGCAAGTGTGTGTGTGCATGTTTACACAAATCCATGCACCACACTAAATGAAGTCATTTTTGTTTTGTTTATTAGCTACATGTTTCAGGTGTGCCGCAAGTAATTAATATAAATGAGTACGGAGTGGGCAGCAGGACGCTGTGCTGTTGTATGATTAAAAGTCTTTGTTCACCAAAGAGGCCAATGAATTCCCTCGGTCGCCCACGCAATGCAAAGAGAGAGAGGAGAGTGGGTGGGTGTAAAGTTTCTTTCCCCTGCTTTAAATGACAAAGGTGGCGAAGCATGCGTTGCGTATTATCACAGCAAAATAAACCACTCTTCGACGTCCCTATAAGCAAACTTAAATAAAAGTACAGGAACAGACATAAACAATACAACATTCATTCATGGTGAGGTGTGGTCTGCTGTGAAATTGGGGCCGATGGTTGATATGTTACAGTAACTAAAATGAGCCAAACTGTATGGTGTCATGGTAATGCTGTATGAACTTGCATGTGTTTGTTCCTCGTGTTTACGTGCACCATGGAAACAAAATTGGTGCTAACCGTGATAGCGTGTTCGTTTCAGTGCTGTTTTCAGCGCATTTTGCGACACAAACACTCACAACTATGTCCGTCGTGAACTTTATTAACCAGGGAATATTTCATGCTGTAATTTAAAGCTGTAATTTAGACTGAATCCGAAGACACAGGCTTTCTTTGTGCAGCTTTAGGCTCCAACTTGATGAGTTTATAAGTGTCAGCAAATTTGAAATGATTATCAGGTTACGTCAGTTAGCAACATTTTTCTTGGCCATACCGAGGGTGTAATTAACTTTTAGACCTCTCTGCTTAAGCCAAGTTTCTCAGTGCAGGTGTGCCAATTGAAACAAGCAAAAAGCCACCTCCTCAGTCTCACCTCCGTCTGTCTCTTTGCTTCTACACTATATTCTCCTCTTTCCTGCTTTGTGTTTCTGTATAGGAAGGAACGCCCCGCTCCCGAAGACCTTGTTACCAATACGAGTGCTTTCACTTTTCAGCCATCAACACAAAAGCTTTTTCTTGCTTTGTAACAATTTAACATTCCCATGAGACGCCGAGCGTTACGAGTCTGATTGCTGAGCTGAAATTGCTTAACGTAGCAAATTCCTCATCGGCTAAGAGCTGTGCCGAACAGAGAGGGAATAAAACGTGAAGCATGCTTTCAGTAAATGTATCTTGACACTTCTTGTTTTGTCTTGTGTATTGGATAAGTGATTGCATTATTGCATTATTTTATTATTTTATGTGTGACATGCTGTGAGACCCATAGAGCCAAAACACACCCCAAAGTACGTAATGGTAACCGTTCACAACAACCTATCATTGTAGTGTTGAGTTTGATAATACACTATAAAAACGGCTGTGTTAAAAACAACGCAATCAGTGTTATTTTAGGGACAACATAATAAATACATTGTCCATAATTAGACACATCTATTTATCCTTATTATGCTGCGTTGGACCAGCCGCGGTAGAAGCACGAGTGATTTCCCAGTTAAGTAGGGCTGGGACAGCAAAAAATACGTAGACGCAAAATATGCGCGTTGATTCGTTAGACCCAAAATGGCGGCACTGTAGAGTAGTAGCAACACGAGTGGCTCCAGTCCAAGCGGTTTCACACCGTAAGTGTGAGCAGTGCGTAAGCAGCGCATGTTTTTTTCAGCGCCCATGTTAACAAGCATGCAGCATGCATTTTTATACTGTTACTTAACTGCACAGTATGCACTGCAAGAATGCATTATTTTGCACTTGTATAGTCTTTTTTATTTTGAAATTTTAAGAGCAATAAACATATATTGCAATGTTAAGGAATTCATGTTTTTTTCAATTCAGATATGTAAATCAACATGTATAAATTGCTATTAGTTAATTAATCGGACTGATAAAATGAATCGTTTGAATTAATCAATGCATCGTAAAAATAATTCCTAGATTAATCGCTAAAAAAAGAATTGTTTATCCCAGCCCTAATTTTAAGTCAATGTGAAGACGCGTTGACACGCGTCTGGGGGTCTCGCTGCATGAATGAGGTGGAGTCGCATCTAACGTGCCACACTTAGCGCCGCATTCGTGCAGCGAATTGAGCGTTGCCGCGGCTAACGCGGGAGTTGAAAAATTTGAACTTTGGCGGGAAAAAGCGCCGTGTTAATCAATCAGGAACTTGCTCTAGTAGTGACATAATTACAGAAAGCCGCAGAAACTCTAATTACAAAGTCGCAGAAGCCCCTCCCATGACGCGAATTTCTGCTTGAATGTCTCGATGACTAGAATTTCACGCGCGAATGAAGCGAGTAAACTCAAACTGTTCAAGAGGCAAACTAGTCATCGAGGTTCTCACATTTCAGATAAATACATTATAAAATTATGATTTATTTCCCTTAACCATGGGTTCACACCAGCTGCGTTTGAGGCGTCAAATTCGCGTCTACCACGTCTAGTTTGAAGATTTTGAGTCTACTTGCTTTGTTTGCGTGTGAAATTCTAGTCATCGAGCCATTCACACGAAAATTCGCGTCATGGGAGGGGCTTCTGCGACTCCGCTGAGACTTTGCTCGCTTCCTGTAATCACGTCACTACTAGAGCAAGCTCCTGATTGGTTAACGCGATGCGTTTTTCCGCCAAAGTTAAAATTTTTTAACTCGCGTGTTTGCCGCGGCAACGCTCAATTCGCGCGAATTAGATGCGCAAATGAGGCGGAATCGCCTCTACCGCCCTAAACGCCTCATTCGCGCCGCGAGACCTCCAGACGCGCGTCAACCAGTCTTCACATTGACTTAACATTGAAATCACTCGCGCTTGACGCCTCTACCACGGCTGGTGTGAACGCAGCATAAGACATACAATCATTGTAGTTTCATTCTTACCTTGAAATGTAAGGGTTGCTTTTCTGAAATAGAACCTGAAATATTAAACCTCGACGATGACGTATGTGGTCGACCAATGCGATTTCCGGAGGACACACCCGAAATCCTGGCCAGGTACGTGTCCAGTGAACATGGCACATATGGCAACCTTAATCATTATTGGAACACCACATTTTGTGCACCCAATGCCCTGTAAGTCACTTTAGATAAAAGCTTTCAAATTTTGTGTGAAAAATGGCAAGTGTGTAAGATGTGTGTGTGTATCTGTTTCTGAAATATTTCAGTATATATAAACTTGTACTGTAGTTGTGTAACTACAGTACCCCCTCACGGGCCCCTCGGTGCAGGTGTGCATCTTTCCCTGCACGTGCCAGGAGCTTATTCATCACTAATGAGGGATGATGCCATGGATCTCTGTTTATTTACTGGCTTCGAAACTGGATCTGGCCAATTTAAAGGTTCTTTCTCCCATTGATACACGGTTAATGGTTGTCAGATGTGTCAGTATTGGTGGGGCTGGAAATGTATTTGTTTGCTCTGGCTGATTTCCTCAGACTAAACTGGTATCGGCCCTCGGCAGTTGGTTTATATCAAAACAGAAGTGACTGAGGAGGCTCCACCTGGTAAAACAAGACGAGAGGCGTTGTGAAACATCTTTCTTACCATACGAGCAGTTTACTGAGCAAAGCCACCTGACCCGCTCATGTTATTTTAGCATTAAATCTCGGCGCGCCGACGGGAGATAAAGAACGTGTGAAAATAACATTATAGCACCGTGTTTGTCTGCGAGACTGAATTATGGGTTACGGACACCAGACGCAGTATTTAGTTTAGAAGATTGTTGTCGGAGAAAGAACATATTGCTTGATGTGAAGATGAAATTGTTTTGTCTGAAAGGTTTGGTTTCAAAACAGTGTTGAGTATTAGATGGCCTGCTGCAAAAAGTACCGCATTTACATCGTTTGAAGCTGTTTAAGGTATATCAGCTGTGGCGTTGCTGTCTGCGGTAAACCGCAAGTTTTCGTTTGACGTTACCAAGTGTTTACACGCAGGCCATCGGCTGTCTCCTCGAATTTAGCAATTTGCTGCACGCTCCGTGCGCTTACAGAACTTCAATAATGAAATCCTGCTGATTTGAATGAAAACATGTGGCGGTCTTCAGAAAGAAGCAGGAGAAATAATGTATTCAGATAACTATAGCATGTCAAGCCTGTAAGTTACAGAGCTGAAATTACAGTCAAGCTACTCTTTTGAAGTAGTTAGACACACTTTAAACTACTAACAAACATTAGCTGATCTCATCCAAGCTACGTAAGAGGGCAATATCATTTTGAATATAAATATAATTCATTACAGCTGTGTTTGAATAATCTCAGCAAACCGATTCGACTTTCAACTAAAAACAGCAACATAGCATTTATTTGAAGTTTGGTTACTAGAAATTGTTTTACACTACTGGAAATGTGGTTATTTTTACATGTATGCATTTGGCAGATGCATTTATCCAACTTACAGTTCATTCAATGTGTATATTTTATCAGTATGTGTGTTTGAGCTACAAGAAAACTTTAGGTGTTAAGATGAAGCAACATTACACATTTTACATAGTTCTTCATCAGCATTGACGTTATGTTTTCATAGCTGTTTTTTTGTGTTAATCCACAGGTTTGTTTCGTCCTACAGCAGCCCACCTTCAGTTCACCCCTGCTGGGGTGGAGAAGCAGTGTAACCCCTGATTCTCCTGGGAATATTTTTGATTTCTTCATGTCGTGTTTTCTGAAATCACTCTAAGAAGTCAATTGATGCGATGACCAATGATCCACAATACAATTATTGGGAAGTGATCATACAAGATCAACATACATTATATGAGTTAAAACTGCCATTAACTCTTTCCCCGCCATTGATGAGTTATCTCATCAATTAAGAGAAAACTTTTACGTTTTACGGTAATCTATAATTATGCTATTATCCACTAGATGGCGCTCTTACCCAATTTATAAAAAACTGCATCAACTAATTTAACAATTTTTTAAACTCTGTTTACGTTTTGATAATTATTCTGAATCTGATGTCTGATTCTGAACAAAGTTCTTTACAAAAATGAAATTATCTCGGCTTTTTGCTCAAAATTTTGTATTTTTGAAGAAACCTACCCATATTTAAGAGGTTATTGAAATAGAAAAAAATCAAGGTAGAATGAGGTAGTTTTTTTGTTTGTTTGAAAGCAAATGGTCTGTTCTTTCGTTTCATATATTTGTAAGTTCATATTTATAGAAGGTATTTTCCTGGAAGACATTTTGTGAAACTTTTGTGAAAATCACAAAAAAATGCTGGCGGCAACTTTTTAAAAAATGGCTGAGATCAGGTCTCAGGTCAGTGGATTATATGGAAAAATTGTAATTGATTCCCTTTTAAAAGCTTCTGGTATTAGCATTTTAACATTCAGTTAAATAATACATGATTTAATATGTTTATACCATGATTTTTATTGTTTTTAAATTCAAGTATTTACATAGTACTCGATAAGTCCGAAAAATCATGATAATACCATGGTACCATTTCCAAAAACACTGTGCTTATGCAATTTACTGTCAGTTTCTTACCCCTTTTTTATTTTATTTTATAATAAAATAATTAAACATTTTCAATTGTAGCCTTATTGAAACATTTAAAGCCGTTTTATTTATAATTTATTATTTACTTATTTTGTAAGTACTATTTATTTACTTTTATTTATTTTACTATTACTTATTTGTTATTAACTTATCATTTATTTATTTACTTATTTTGTTGGTGCAACCTAATCTAATCTGATTAATTCAATCATATTAAATAATCATTTTCTAAATTAGATGCTTGCCAGAACAAAAATAAGTACATTTACAGTATCAGGTTTTTTTTGTAACATCATTGTACGTTCTTTTAATTGAAACTCTTCACTTCAACATATGCGATTTTGGAGGGATATATGTCAAATTTTTTATTTTTCCATTTTTGACAAGCTACCCTTGACAAGGTTTTCCTCCGACCCCTTTACTGTAGCCGCACAAGAACCCCGCGGTGGGCAGATTTCCATCATCACACTTGTGCTGAGGTGTGTGTGGGGTCTCATACGCGATTGGCCACGGCTCCCAACGGCCCCGAGCTCAGATCGAGGGACCGCAGTCCGTCAGATCCAGCCTCTTTACAGACCTTCACAGACGCTTGCGGGGAAAACAGAGGGGAGAGGTGAGACCCTTTCTCGAGTGTGTTTATTTGTATGGAGGAAGCAGCGGGGCGGTTGATGTTGTAGCGTTAGGTGTGTTGGTGAACTAACAGGGCTGTGTTGTTGGGTGAAAGGGGACATGTGGCTTTGTAAAATCTTAACATTTTTACCTCTTCTTCTTTGAAAGTACATAGGGAATTTTTTTCTGTACTCTTTTGTCTAGTATAAATCTGTTATTTTTTGGAGTGGTGACCATGTAGACAGTGATATGTTATGTGGTTTTTTAGCAGTATGTATGGATGTGTGCATTTTTCACTTCACTTTCTTATTACTTTTTTTAACTATAGAAATTAAAGTCTGACCTGTGCACTTAACTTTTCTGTGTTGTTGCAGTTTACTTAGTCACAAATGTATTTGAAAAGGGTCACAAGGTCCTGTTTCTGTAAATTGTGACTTCTGTAAGAAACAATTTTGTTAAATAGAATAATGCAGCCTGAGATCAGGTGGGTGGAAGTAGATGCAAAGCATTCTGGGTAGGTGTGTCACAACACGCACCCATACATTGTAAAACTAGTACTGAAGTTGTGAAAAACAAGAACAGCATTAAGCATAAAAGCAGTTTAACACACACATATGTTCGAAATACACTTGCAAATAAATTGAGACATTAATAAATACCATCACCTTTTATTCACGCTCTTTCCCTCCCACATGGTGTACACAGTACCTCCAAACACCATCACACTCCATCACTCCTAACACTCGCATTTAGCATCCTTCAGTGGAGATCATTATTTACAAAACAGCCTCCCTAATAAGTGTGGAGTGATTACTGTACCACGAGGAAATGCAAGAGAGGAAACAAGAAAAAGCTCCGCTGGAGGAATATCCATCATAATTGATGTGTTGCAAAGCAGATTACACACATTAGCGCACACAGTTCTGAATATGACAGCTTCAACTGAACATGACAAATTCCATAATGTGGAAAAAAGGAAGGTATTTGACTTTCAGGATATTAGGATGCTCAGCAAGCAACAAAGCAGCATTTGCATTTGAGCGTAACATCTCCCCCCACCTCGGTTCCTTCGGTCACAATTATCTTCCGTTTTTTTTTTTCTTTATTTCAGAAAGATCCCGTGCAAGCTCTGATTGAAGCTCAGGGTTAATCCTCAACATGTTATTTGTGCAGTTATTTACTGTAACAGATACAGAGTGGATTTGCTTATTTGATAAATAAAGATTCATTTAAGGGATTTGCACCAAATATATATTTAGATAATGTAGAAAGAGGAAAATACAGATGGTGCTTCAGTGTTGAATTAATTGGTTTTGTAATAAATATTCATCTGTAGGATCAAATGAGTTCTGCTGTATGTGCTGACAAAGCTTATGTTCGTTCACTATTTAATCAATGCATATCCACATAATTATTATTGATATCAAAATAAATATTATAAATCAATATATTGTTTTAATACATTAAAAATAGACGAGTTCATCGGACGCACGTGCGCTTATACGCGATACACGTCTGGATACGAACTTTACTTCCGGTTTCGTTTTTTTTTTTAAATGGTCTTGTTGCTAAACTTGAACAAATGCCTCGTCCAAAATAACAAATGTTTTGGTTTCCTAGATAATCTATGTGGGTTTTTTTTTGCTTGTTATATAAATAAACTACGTTTAAAGAACTTTTTTGTTATTCATTTTTAGCGGAGTTTACCGGAAGTTACGTGCTGACCACGATAGCCGCTTGTTTACGTTACTGCTGAAACCGAAAGAGTTATATTCCTTTACACTAATACTTTATTTTTATTTACAGTAATTACTTACATTTTTTTATTATACATTTATATGAGTAAATCTTTAGGTTTCCAGTACATTTTTATTCTGCCTATCATAATTAATAATTGAAAATGCACTTCTCAAGTGTTCAAATTCTCCTGCAATGCCTCCAGCTCACACTTCATCATAATCACCTTTCAGTCAAACAGAAGGAGTGAGATATTTACTCCACCTTCTGCTTATAACACCTTTTACAATATTTTAGTCCTCTTCACCAAACTGCTTGAATTGATTTTGTGAAGACTCTAATAACAGATCACGAGTCGAGTGAATCTGTCGCAACGAAAGACAAAGTAAAACAATACTCTCACCCTCCACGCAATTAAACGTCAGCGTTAAGATCTCTCCCTGGATCCATATGGGCTCACCCACAGTTTCTGCTGTTATTTCAGACACATGTTAATTCTAATAAGGTCGTTTAATTTCTCTCGTGCACACGCCGGGTGTTATTGGAGTCCTTGGCAGATATTTAACTGAATGTACACTGTCACAGATTTATATAAATTGTAAAAGTATGTTTGCAGACTAAAAGGCAAATGGAGAACGTTCCCTCAGCGTAACTGGATTTTTATACAGTTTGTAGTACTGATAAGAATGAAATGATTTTTCTGTTTTATTGGATATCTTTTTTGTCTAGTTGTAAGAATTGTGTGAGGGTACTGTAGTTAATGGTTATTGGGCTGATTCAGTCCATTAGATGAAATCAATCAGTGAGGTTGTGTATGGGTATATGAGTTGTTATGAAAGGTTATAGGTTGTAGAGTTGCTTTCTGTGAGTTATGTTTGCTATATATCTAATGCTTGAATTGCGTTACAACACTGACCTCTAGTGGCCAAAACATCCTGAATGGTGCGAAGATGGCACACTGTGTAAGCAGATCTCATCTCTTGATGCACACTTATGCTATCATTTGAAAGCTATGTCTTTCGGTAGCGTGTTATGGTTCAATAGTAAATAAATAAAGGTGACTTAATAGGAACATAAAAATACTTTTTGATAGTTTATACCTGTTATAATTTCCAGAAATAATATTTTGTATGGGCACTGTATACTGACCATTTTACATAAAATCATCCTACATAATGTAAAGACCATTTTGTGCAAGACAGTATAACGATAATATCTTTAAAATTGACTGAGTAAGGTCAAAGATTGAAACTAATGTAAAATTAGTGATGGGCAAAGATTAATCGCGATTAATTGCATACAAAATAAAAGTGATTTTATTTGCGTAATATATGTATGTGTACTGTGTGTTATTATTATGTATTTTTAACCACATACACATACATATATTCATTTCAGAAATATTTTATTTATATATATTTTTTTATTTATATATCATATGAAATATATACAAATATAATATATATATATATATATATATATACATACATATGTAAATGTTTCTTAAATACGTACATGAATGCACTGTTAGACCTTTTATTGTATATATGGGGTAACTCACTAGCAACGTGTTGACAAATAAAATGTGTTTAATTTCATAGATATATTTTATTTTTCCATTTTATATGCTTTTATAACACTGTTTTATTCAACTACAGTAGCACTACCCTTACGAAAATTAACCATTGTTTTATTGTGGTAAAAGTGTAGTAAGCATGTTTTTTGGTGTATTGATTACTATCAGCAAAACTATGGCTTTACTACACTAACCATGGTTTAACTATGGTTTTTGAAAACCATGGTTATTCTGTGGTTACCATGGTTTTACTATAGTAACCATGGTTTTTTGTTTTTAACTGTAGTAAAACCATGGTTAATTTTCGTAAGGGTACTGCTGTTGTTTTGCAGCAGTCTACCGCAAATTCAAAACATAAAGTAAATCACTGTAAATTAAATGTTAATACCCATAATGCAATGCATATTACAGTAATGAACTGTAAAAGAAAATGATGGATTTTACTGGGCATTTTGTGGTAAGTAACTGTAGAAATTACAGTTAAGTCTAACAGTGTGTGTGTATACATAATAATTACACACAGCACACACTTGTATATTATGCTAAAAATCACTTTTATTTTGTATGCAATTAATCACAATTAATCTTTGCCCATCAAACGTTTATGCTCCTAATCTGATCATTAGATTATAAACTTTATATTTTCACAGACAGGGTCACATTTTATTTAAATGTGCGAAAACTCCCAACCTGCATGACTCTTATACAAACATAATCTGTCAAATTGGCATTGTAAAGCATTTTTTAATTTTAAGCAGTAACAATCAAGTTGAGTCAGCTTTATTGTCATTCCCCTATATATACGTATAGACAACCATAGGAATGAAATGTATCTCACAGATACACAAATTCAACATATTGCACATTACACAATGTTGCAGATTTACATGTTACGTATATATTTGGTTAGTTTTCTAACCAAGAATCTGAGTTTTAAAAAATTGCAATTGAACACACTAATGAAAGACATAGCTCTGTTTAAACAGGTCACATTCATATGGGAATTTTGTATTCATATACAGTTTGTTATCTTATATATATATATATATATTCATATGTATATTTTCAATATAAGAAAAACTACTTGACATTCATGTAATTTATTTCTTAAAAACATACTGTGTGATAGATTAATAAAAGGACATTGTTTTAGTTTTATGTACAGAAGCTCTTGCGTACCAACTTGCCTGACTCCCAAAGTTAAACAAATGACTCACAAAAGCAGCTTTATTTCTCAATCATAAATATGTATTCTTGACTCCCATATGATCCTGCACCTGTCAGGCATACATCTTCCTCATTTCTTATCATCCTCTTCATCAGCATCTCTCTTTCTCTTTCTTTCTTGCAGCACAGCTATATGACCCACATCACATCTTCAGAATATGGTCAAACAGTAAGTGTATACTCTACAGGCTGTAATAGGCATAATAGGGTCAAGACTCTGCATTTAATAAACAATTACCTATAAATAATATATAAGTCTATCTCCAAAGGGCGTGGTGGCCGGCTGCAGGCCGAGAGATGAATAATGCACACGGTCGTGGTCAAACGGGCCAACCCGCACGGCACCAATTATCTCAGCGCAGGAAGCTAAACCCGACACCGCGATACTGTACACGTGCATTATGCACTTTCACATGCACGCACTGCTTAATACCACAGAGAGTGTTGGTGGCACTTTGTCTAGTTTCAGGAAAACACACAGGTGGATTAATCTCTCATTTCTGCCTATTTCCCTGCAGCACTTAAGATGGAGAAAGAGTCTGTAACCGTGGCTCTGGACCTGTGGCTCTTAGTCTGAATTACAAATCAATCGCTGCTCAGCCAAGGTCAGTCAGATTATCAGAGGTTGACTGACGGATCGCCGGCAGATTAGCATAGTCCGGCAAAGAGCCCCTGAGGAATCTTACAGAATTCCCAGCTCGACCTCTCTGAACGCCCCGTTACTGCTTATAATGAAATAAATGCTTTGCACAGGTCATTCTAGATATTAAGCATATAGAAAATATATAGGATTCCCACAGGGTCACAGAATCTGACAGCATTGTTCCTCAGATTTAGATATGTGTCGGTTAAGGCTATTGTGTGATTTCAAGATATACTGGCTGCTTCACATCTCTGTTCAATGGCTGTGGGGTCGAAAAGTTTTGGAATGTTTTTGAAAATGCTTTTTTAATTCGATTAAATGCGCAATCTTAAACTGGTGGTCTTCTTTCTCCCCTTAGTTTTTCAGTTTACAAATTCCATCATCTAAATAGGAAATCGGCATGGCGCAAACGTAAGTGGCTTTTAAAGGTGATGAGAGGAGAGACTCTCATTGGTTTATTGCCTTTAAACCCAAAACACACCCATTACTCATTACAAGAATAGGAACAACCCTTAAAGACAAACCATTTTTCTCATCGTCAACTTATCAAAAGTGGATTCTGACACGCCCTTTTAGACTGTGCGGTGTGTGCTTAGATTTTGAAAATAGGGCCATAAGGTCTGTTTATTAATGTGAGCTACTGGCATGAGCCTCAGAGCAGAGCCAATCGGAGCAGAGCTCAACATTATTATTCATGACCCTTTCAAATAAGGCAAAATAGATTATTTAATTCAAATGACAAATCCTATGGTTGTAAATGGACATTTTGGATAATTTTTGCATTTAATAAAGTCACAAACCTTCTATGTAAATATTAGAGAACAATTCAACAGATTATTTCAATGCATTCGTTGGCACCTTTAATGTATTTCCAAATCTAATCATCCATGTTAGTCCAGCATGATTTGAGGAGGTGCTTCAGTGAACGCATATAGTAATTGATGTTTTGTATAAAGGATTGAGCATAGTCATGTCACACATTTTATTTCTTCTTTTACATCATAGCATTTCTTCAAAATTATGTGCAAAACCTTAAAACATGCTCATTTCTTTACATTAAATGGATTTTAGGATTTTAGGACTCTCATTAGAATATAGTGTAATATATTTTATTATCTAATCCAGCTGAGCTTTGCACATTTTAAGAATATTGACCTTAAAAGTTATGTGTGTGTTATTTCAGAAATACATGATTAACCATCTCTGTTTTAAAATATCTTATAGCAAAGGTCTTCAGTAAACTGTTAGAAATTTATATAGAAATTACTGGCAGATGTTTCCCAGTAACTTACTGTAAATTTAAATGTATGCTATTTACTGGCAACAGTTTGTTTAAAAGTTAAATGAACATTAAACATTAACAAGTCTTACAGAATTAAACTAAAATAACGGCCTCATGCAAAGCATTCTGGGAACCAAAATCTGAAGGAAAAAAAAACAGAAAAAGGTTGATGATGATTTCTGGTTCCCGGAATGCTTTGCATTTTAATTTGAACTTTGAAGAAACTGTTGCCAGTAAATAATATACATTTAAATCTACAGAACGTTACTGGCAATCAGATACATAACTACAGCAAATTTTTTAAGTGTACCTTCAGGCGAAGGACCCCTTTATGGATAGAGAGGAGGAGCAGGGGAACCCAATACTTGTATTAAATTAAGACTGGATTTTTCTTATGATTGTTTACATTACAAAGATATTAAAATAATCATTTTTGGTGTATATAGTTACACTCTACCTAACATTTTAATTTTAGTGAATAGATTTTGAACTGGGAAGAGAACATCATGCTGATAGTTTTAATCTATATTTAATTTTTTTAGACTATTACTGCATTTTTGTTTAAATGATTAGTCCGTTTTCTTTAAAAAATCCAGATAATTTACTCACCACCATGTGATCCAAAATGTTGATGTCTTTCTTTGTTCAGTCGAGAAGAAATTATGTTTTTTGAGGAAAACATTCCAGGATTTTTCTCATTTTAATGGACTTTAATAGACACCAACACTTAACAGTTTTAATGCAGTTTAAAATTGCAGTTTCAAAAGACTCTAAACGATCTCAAACGAGGCATAAGTGTCTTATCTAGTGAAACGATTGTCATTGTTGGCAAGAAAAATAAAAAATATGCACTTTTAAACCACAACTTCTCCTCTATCTCCGTCCTGTGACGCGCCAGCGTGACCTCACGTAATTGCGTAATGCCGTCGAAAGGTCATGTGTTACAAATATGAAATGCACATTTGCGGACCATTTTAAACAATAAACTGGCACAAAGACATTAATTATTATCATTCCACTTACAACAACGTCGGAACGGTCCTCTTTCTCCACACTTGTAAACACTGGGGTGTAGTTTCGCATTCGTCATCAGTGACCTTTTGACTTGATGAAGTATTACGTGATGTCGTGCTGGCGCGTCACATGACCGGATATAGACGAGAAGTTGTGGTTTAAAAGTGTATATTTTTTATTTTTCTTGTAAAAAATGACATTCGTTTCGATAGATAAGACCCTTATGCCTCGTTTAAGATCGTTTAGAGTCCTTTGAAACTCCGTTGAAACTGCAATTTTAAGCTGCATTAAAACTGTTAAGTGTTGGGGTCCATTAAAGTCCATTAAAATGAGAAAATCCTGGAATGTTTTCCTCAAAAAACATAATTTCTTCTCGACTGAACAAAGAAAGACATCAACATTTTGGATGACATGGTGGTGAGTAAATTATCTTAAGCCTAATTTTTAAAATCATTGAATTAAAACAATATTTGGGAACCATGCTATACAGGATTTTGGGCCAGCACATATGCTAGTAAATGTACAGAATTAAAACATATAAATTATTATGCACTTAAGTATACATATTAGAAATGTAAAGCAGTAAGTGTCCTCACCATGGAGGTATTGGCATTAAAGAAATGTCTTTCTTAGATGACTACTCCAAATTCTCTCTCTCTCTCTCTCTCTCTCTCTCTCTCTCTCTCTCTCTCTCTCTCTCTCTCTCTCTCTCTCTCTCTCTCTCTCTCTCTCTCTCTCTCTTCTCTGTGTGTAAATGATCTTGTCTATTAATGGCTGTCTGGAACTCTGTTCACTTTGTCCTAATGACACACTCTCGTCTCCACATCCGCAGTGGTCGTCTCAACATCCTGGCCTGATCCGAATGATTTAAAACACACTCGACCGTACCCCATCTTTATTGTGGAATAAAGTGCAGCGCTGGGCTGAGATACCTCCACTCCCTCCCACTGCATCTGCACCACATCTGGAAGTGTGCGTCTAAATAATTGGAAGTCAATTTGTTTGAAGTTATGTTTTGGCATCTGCTTCAATTCATACGATCTCTGGAAATCACATTCAGGGGTTTTATAGCGCTGCCCCAGCTGTGAGCTTTTTCATCTCTTTGTGCTTTGTCCTTAATTCTGCGCTCGCCGGCCGGTGATGTGGGACTTTGTCAGATAATTCTGGGTGTGGTCCCATAAATACAAAATGGAGGCTCAGCCCCAGAGGATTATGGGAAGTCTGATTAGACGTGTGGCATTGAAGAGAATCAGAGTCTGGTTGGTGGGGTCTACCTGGGGTCATGTGACATCACTCCCTACTGCTATGATGATGTCACATCTTATAAGCCAAAATTGCCACTTACAGTATTGTTGATGTTGAGAGTCACTATGTGACTTATAAGCAAATACTGTAATTACTACTATATGGTCATTTATTATATTCATGTTATATAAAGTAACATACTAACGCATTAAGAATGTGTTTACATGTAATGTGTCTCAGGTTTTCACCAGGAACACCCAAAGGTTTTTATTGACATCCATTCAGACAGTTTAGTTTGCACAGAGAAGAAAAAAAATCTCTCCATTGCATTATGGCTTAAATCAGAGTAGAAATTATATTTGCATCTATTATTATATGTGCATAACATTTACATATGCATCCCTCATATGCTTTTATCCAAAGTGACTTACAGTTTACTTTTATCACCAAACTGTATGTGTTCCCTGGAATCAAACCCATGACTTATGCAATCGTACCTACAGTATTAAGCCACAGGAAAACCTAATACATAAGACCTTTATGAACAACCAATAGAATTTCTATATTATAGAAATCAATGAAGTATCAATCTGTTATGAATAGATTTTCTGCTTTAGGAGAACAACACACAGACCACGCAGCATACAATATAAAGATTCAGTCTGATACTGCCATCTGCTGGTGAGACACAGAAGAGCCTGAAAAACAAATTGTGAACAGGTGATAATATTCCTCCTGGATCCCAAATGTAAGTTAATGCCATCTGCATATCACATTAAATAAAATAGTGTGAATTACAGGGATAAAATGGGTTTAGAAGATTTAGGCATGGCTTCACAAACAAGGTTTAGCTAAAACCAGGACTAGGCCTTAGTTAAATTAAGATGTTTATAAGCATCTTTTATAAACACGAATTAGAAAAAGACCAAATAATGACACTGGCATATTTTAAGATCTGAATGTTCAGGTTATTTTCAGTTAAGACAGCTCAAACATGTGTTTTAGTCTAGGACTAACCTTAAGCTCTGTGAAACCGGGGGCCTACACTGTAAAAAGAAATGGTGCTAAATAGCACTAAAAGTGGTTCACTGGCTCGTAATCATAGGGGAACCATTTTAAGTGCTATGTAGCACCTACACTGTAAAAATGTATTTCGTGGTGCTGCTGTTTCAACTTCATTTTTAGTTAGCAATTTCTGAAAATGTTAAGGTTTTACTGTCTCATCTACACACAAAAAAAAAATGGTTTTCATTCACTAAAAAATAGAAAAATATAGGGTAATAGTTCAAATCTATATTTTATAACTTGAGCCAATGAAAAACACAACTTGCCCTAAACAATATTTTCTATGTCTATAAAAACCTGGCAAAAAGTATATTTTTCTTGTTGAAGAAAGCCCATTAATTTTAATTCTAGACGAGTTATGTTAATGTTTTAAGAACATTTGTTTGTTGTGTGAATGTAAGATGAATGTTACATTTTATTATACCACGGGTCTGTTGAATGCTGTATTCTGATTGGCTGAGAAATGTTCCGTGGTTATGCATTCATTTCTGATAACCGCACACCTAACTTGTCAAATGTCTTAAAAATAGGCACCAGAGCAATGTTTGTGGTAGCCGTGGTATAAGAGGAATAATTGACTCCGGTCCTTTGAATTATTTGAAAATAATGCACACCCGCGGTGTAATGGCACTCCGCTTCGCGTCGTGCCGCATTGCACCTTGGGTGTGCATTATTTTCTTATAATTCAATGGCTCGTCATCAATTATTCCTTACTTGTTTTCTAACTGTTATAAATCATTATTTCTGAATGTTCTGTAAAACATGCTGTAGAAAACAATATTCACTTATTAGGTTTAGGTTCTGTTTCATTTAACATTGCCATTATGGTGATCAGTGATTGTTGTAGTTGGACTCTTAAATCTGAGCTTGCTAGCTTATCCTCTGGCTGCTACATCTTGTTTAAAGCACGTTTGTTGTGGTAAATAGCAGTCAATAATGTAATAATCACAGTGGTGGTTAGTATATGATGCTTAAGATTATCATATAGTAAGTTGATTTATGCATTTAGTGTTTGATCAATCAACAGCATCTTTTTTCTGTTAATGATGTACAGATCTACAGTAGATATCATATCAGTTTATAATTCTGACAGATTTAAGACATAAATTGCACATATAAATAAATCAACGTGCTATTTAGACACACAAACATCAAGAATCAGTGTATGGATCTCAACCATGGTGACCAAACATCATAGCATCAACTATTGCACACATTGAGTTATTTGCGTTTTTATAGGTCTACTAATATTTTGAATTAGCTTTTGTCATATTTGTAGTTTTTATGTTAATTTTAGTTTAATTTATATTGACTTTACTATAAGCTTTTGTCATTTTGTTTAGCTTGTTTAGCTCAACTTAAACTTATTTCATTTTTTGCTTAGGCAACATTTTGTATACTTCATGGTGCTGTTCATTTACTTCAGATAAAATTGACACCTACACTGTAAAAAAGTTGCTGTACGTTTGCAGCTGGTTGCCAGTAACTTACTGTAGAAGATAAAGTCTAAAAATGTTTCATGTTCATTTAACTTTGAACAAAATGTTGCCAGTAAATAACGTAAATGTAAAATCTACAGTAAGTTACTGGCAGCTAGTTGCCAGTAATACCCAGTAATACTGTAATTTCTACCGAATTTTTTTACAGTGTATATATTTTTATTTGATCACAATTAACAGAAATGTTTTTAATCATTTTAGTTAGTTTTAGTTAATTTCTTAATTTTTTTTCAAGTTTCAGTTTCTCATCTAATCACAAAATCTGAAGATCTCCTTGTTGTGAGATTGGCTCATTTTCATCCTCTCTGCATATACAATATGCAATAACACATGGAAGATGGTATGATTTCACTTTTGTACTACACATAATATTTGTCCCTCAAAATGTAATCCTTATTGTCCATATTGAAATAAATAAGGTCTGTGTTTGCAGAAGAAAAGTACTTTGGAAGTGGCTGGAATTAGGAAATAAGGAATTGCGCTGCTGGAAAAGAGGCTGCTTCATGTTTGTAATTTAATGAAAATCTATATTTACTTTTGGTACTTGCTCTGGCCAATTAAGCGTAAACATCACTCGGCTCTTTGTAGTCTGAATATCTGTCCTCGATAATCACGTGGCACTTCAATTTTATTTTGCGCCTGCGACGGAGATGCGAGTCGAAGCTTTTTCGATTTCATTACAGAGAAACGTTATAAGCTAATAACATTTTCAAACATTAATTTAGCCAGGCTTTGATGAGCGCGGCCTATCTGCCGAAATGCATTGACATGTTTTCTCGCTCGCGAGTGTTTGTTGTATTATTAATGTGTTATTTCATTTTCCATTTCGGTTAAATAATATCTGCTAATGAAATGTTTCTTAAGAAGGCTGACTATTCTGAGGAATCGAAACTAGGCAAAAATAAAAGTTTAAATAAACCAGACTTAAAAGAGGCTCAGAGCAGCTTGTGCAAGACGTGTTGCATGTTGTAGCAGAAGTATTTCTGATCATTAGTGTTTGCGTGTGTTAAACTCATTTAGTCCGGGATTTGGTTTGCCAGTTGTGTGCTTGATTTCTTTCTGCGGATGTTCTCAGTATTTGTGGCTGTTCTGAGGACAGTTGACGTATAATTAAAGTTTCTTCCATGTCATTAGTGGCCAGGAGGTCGTTCTCATCAGTGGCCAATCAACATGTCAATCAAACCCTCAGCTGGCCAGTGGGCGGTACTTCAGTTTGGATCTCATCAGTTGGGTCTTTATTGCTTCGGATGATGTCTGTGTGTAAGGAGAGGATAAATCTGAGCTGACCCACTGATTCTTGTATACTTGACGGTGTGCTGTTTTTCAGATGGCCAAATTTATTGTTAAGATGAAGTTTAACAAGCAGTAAAATACTTCAGGTATTTGTGATGAGAGTAATTGATACAGAAAATAGACATTGAATTTTAAGAGCTTTGATGGACCTGCAATAGGAAAACAAATGAAAAACATTATGTTGGGTTTATCTGAAATGGGTTTATTGTGTTTTCACAAACACCCAAAGTTATATTTAGCCCCTATTTTTCTGTATACGTTAGAGTTCCCTGGGGGTTAAAATGACCCCAGAAATTAAAAGGGTGATTACAAAAAATATATACATTTGTAATGATAAAAATAATATATATATATTTTTTGTTTACTTCCCCTCTATACAATAATGCTGTGTTTTGGGAGATATGAAGTACTTTTGTACCTGTTTACCACTCAATTCCTCAACTACACCATTAGCTTGCCTGTAAAATATCAATTTTTTATGAAATATTTCACATAAATTATAATCTAAATTTGATTTAAATTGTTTTTCGATATTGATCTAGATGTTATGTGTTGAATTCGACCATTTGCTGTTTAGAAAAAAGCAGTTTTATGGTTACAGTTTAGGAAATAAATCACTTTGACCAGCAGATGCCCATAGAGACTCATTCATTTTACTGGATATGTACAACTGCTCAACATCAATACTTTAGTCAAACATTTTGTGCATTTATGTTTATATAAACATTAGAAAGGACATTAAAAATAACATTTATATAAATAGATTTTTATATATTTTTTGTAGTTTTTGATGCATTTTGAAATGTCTGTTTTTACAAAATGTCACAGAAATTTGACTAAATGTGTGCGCGTGTGTGCATGCGTGTTTTTGCGTGCGCGTGTGTGTGTGTGTGTGTGTGTGTGTGCGCGCGCATGTCTTTTCTATATTGCATTTGTGCTCTAGTACCAGGCCTACCTTTCTGTGTCAAAATTTTCAGATTTATTCTGAATGCATTGATTTTATTTGATGAATAACAAGAAAAAAAGTTTGTTTTTTTGCATTTCCCATTCATTTCAATTGGGGTAATTTTTACCCCCAAAAGGCCTCTTTTGGTGAATTTTTTTACACCTCTTTAGAACAACAGAATCAAGCCCAGTTTTTTATATGAATCTTGACAGATAATCTGGAAAAGTCACAAATCTTATTCCACTGAGATGAAGGGAACCATGTTTTTTAAATAAATAAAAGTGGCTTGGGGGTAAGATTGACCCCAAGGGACTTATTAGGCTATTCGGTAACTTGTTCTTTAAGATTTGGTAACGTTGTCATTTTTGTATTTATTTTTTATTGTACAAAATGCAGGGATTACAAACATAAATACACGAGCGAATATGTTTCTGGAAAAATACATTATGTAGAAAAATGTTAGGCATAATAACATTTGCATTGCGTCCAGTGTCAAAAGTATAAAAGTTAGCCAGCGTAAGATAAGGCACAAAAGATCCCTAACTGGTCCATATTAACAATGCCATTTGTTTTTTTAGAAATATACATTTAATAATCCAGTGTATGTATGTAACCAGTGTTTTTTTTTTGTCTTCATACACTTCAACTGGCTGTACAGTAGATCAATGTCAGTAGATCAGTCAATCTCCCTTTTTTGATGTGTCTGACTCAACATTGGCATAAGATGGCCGTGTCGTCCATCATCTCTGTAATCCAATGGAAAACGGGAGGTCAGTTACACTTCATTAAAAACATACGAGGTCGTCTACGGACGGTCAGAGTTCGTCTGCCTCCTCTGAGCTGAAACTGCTTCTTCGGCTGCTCTCTTTGGACACGGAGGGCGACCCAGCGGACAGAAGCGGGTCTGTGCCGAAAGGCGATAGAGAGCCGTCCATCAGAATCTCATCTAGTCGTTGTTCTTCTTTTAGGCTGCTGCTGAAGAAGTCGGTGAAATGAGACAGAGGGGCGGAGAAGGTGGTGGAGCCGTCGTTCGGTTCTCCACCGTTTCCAACGACCAATTGTGCCCGCTGGACGTATTCAGGGTTGCTTAGGTCATCCTGAGGGTAAAGGGGTGGCGGAGCGGGCTGAGTGGGCGCCTGGATGGGCACTTGGGTCTGGTGCTGCTTTAGGAGGTGAGGTGAAACCTCCACAGCTCCCATTGAAGTGGCCATACTGGGCAGGCCGTGGGCACGAGCCTGGATCTCGAGTTCCTGTCAAACATACAAACACAGGCAGGCATGTAGATTAGTGATGACCTGGACCTTTCCGTTTAATAAATCTTCAACTGTCTTGTTTCTCCACGTTACAACACCAAAGTCATGGATTCAATTGGAATGAGAACAAATGTATAAATTGAATGCACTGTCGCTTTGGATAAAAACGTCTGACAAATATAAATGTAAATGATGATATTGTGAACGCCAGCATGCCTCTTATAAGTTATCCAGGAAACATTGCCTTCAGCCACAAAACCAGTTCAGCTTCTAACCTGAGACTCTTGTAAGTGTCTACGCAAAGCACCATTGTTTCATATTTTGCAATTACTCCCACACATTATATGTAGCTGAGACAATTTAAATGAGTTGGTGCGTTGCCTCTCAATGTGGGTATCTTCAGACACTCAATTGAGGCATTATTAGCATTAGTTTTTGGATAGCGAGCCTCGGGGTAATTACTTTCAGGGCTAATTGCCGTGTCTTTGCATGTGTGAAGACGATTCACGAATATGTCAATACTGTGAGAATGCAATGCATAAATTCAGACGAGAAGCTCGGCTCTTCGGTTATTAGCCCTCATAATCTAATTTCAGGCCCGTTCATCTCTTGACGAAACTGTAGCTGGCTTTTTATTAATCAGGTAATTACTTCAAGCTAACATGCTTCAAAGCTGCGACAGAGAGCCGGTTACAAACATCAATATGAGCCGTACTTTCAGTTGCACAGAGAAGAGTGTCTGCTCTCTGTTTAGATTAAATTATATAATTATTTAAAGTTTCATATCAATTACATTAGTATCAATTTATATTTAATTGATTTATTTTTATGGATTAAACACTTTATAATAGGGTTGTATTTGTTAACACGAGTCAATGCATTAGCTAACATGAACTAACAGTGAACTACTTCTACAACATTTATTCATCTTAGTGTTCATTTCAGCATTAATACATTTTAAAATCCAAACATTAGTTAATGTCCAATGAACTAACATAAACAATGGTATTGCATAGCATTAACAATTGAAAAAGCTATATTACTCATTGTTATTTTCTAATGTAGACGCACGGTCAAATAGATAGTCGGAGCCGCAGCCAGTTGAAAATAGTTAAACTTTTCAGAATGCTGTGTCCAAAAGCATGGGAAAGAAGGAGGAAAGCAGTGCGATAGCCTTTTCTGCTCGGTTTAAATTAACCTATGTTTATATTTGACCCAACAAAAAAAGTTGTTTCAACTTAAAAAAGTATGTTACCTGGTTGCCATAAAATATAGATTGCCATAAATATAAACTCGTCAGGGAAGGGTCATTACAGGGAAGCGTTTTCTCTTAATTGATGAGATAAGTCGTCAATGGCGGGGAAGGAGTTAAAATTTCTTGTTAATTTAACTTACGATCGAAACAATCGTTGACACATTTTTGCAAGCAGATAGTGTGGGGGATTTTTTGAGTTTGTGTCTACATTTGGACTTCATTGTCTTCTCCTACGCACCTGCCGATTACCTACAGGTGTGCGACATTGACTTGTAGTTAATTTAACTTAAAAAATATTAGTTGAAACAACAATTTTACTCAACTTTTTTGAGTTAACTAATATTTTTAAGTTAAATAAACTCAAAATTGTGACTCCTTCCTTGCCATTGACGAGTTATCTAAGAGAGATGCTTCCTTGATGAATTTTTTATGGCAATGTATATTTCTGATATTATCCACTATGTGGCGCTCTTACCCAACTTAAAAAAAGCTTAAGCACCCACTGATTGAAAAACAGTAAAAACTTGGTGTATGTTCTGAGGATCGCTCTGAATCTGATCACTAAAAAACGTCCTTTACAAAAATGCAATTATCTCAGCTTTTGCTTAAATTTTTTTATTTTTTAAGAAACATAACCTGAGAGGTGATAAAAAGAGAACAAATGATTAAAAGTTTTTTGTTTTTGTTTTTTGAAAGCAGAGGGTCTGTTCTTTCATTAAATATATTGTATGTTTATACAGTATATTTAAAGAAGAAACATTTGTGGAAGGTACTAAACTTTTGTGAAAATTAAAAATTAAATTACTTCTTTCCCCACCATTGACGAGTTATCTAGTTTCTCCGTTTTGTTTGCTTGTTTGTATAAAGTTTGTTTACAAAGCAGAGGGTCTGTTTTTTCATTTGATATATTTGTATGTTTATATATTTTTAGAAGAAAATGTTCCTAGAAGGCATTTTGTGAAACTTTTGTGAAAATCACAAAAAATGCTGGTGGGCAACTTTAAAAAAAAACGGTTGGCGAGGAATGAGTTAAATTAATAATAATTTTTTAAACGTTGGCAGGAAAAGATTTTTTAAACGTTGGCAGGACAACCATGTAACTTTAAATTGAACCAACAAATGTTTTACAGCGAATCTAGCAATTTGGGTAGAAACAACCCAGCATAGGTTAAATTACGTCCCAATGGGTTGGGTTCGACCCAACTGACCCAACATTGGGTTAAAAAAATTTTGAGAGTGTATGTGTATTCCCTGTGGACCAAACCCATGATCTTTGCTTTGGTAATTAGAGCTAATGGAATCCATTTTGCTACTACACATTTATCAAGATGTTGTCCCCAATAAATAATGTTTTCTCTTTTCTGACTACTTTTGAAGTAAATGAAATGTAGCTTGGAAAGTTAGTTGTACCCATAAGACCATCTTTTTCTCACCGCATGCTTACATCTCTTTCCTTTGCATACTGTGATAACCATCTTGTCCATCTCTACCTTATTGTCAAACCATCTCATAGCACGTTTCTCTTTGTTCGGTTGTTCTTTTTACCTGGATTCGTAGCAGAAGTCTTCTGTTGGCCTGTTCCAGTTTCTTCTGTCGGCTCTCCAGATCGCGGGCGTGCTGCTGTTCTTTTTGTAGCCACTTAATGTATTCCACCGAGGCCTTGAGAATCGTCCCTTTGTTCCAGCGCATATCACTGCCGGAGAAACGTAAAAGATAACCTTTCTCAACACCGGCTTTGCATCAGCAGAACTTTCACACACAGAGAAAAGCCTCACAAGGGTCTCCTTTTCTCCAGGAGAAACTGTGATTTACATGGCCAATTATTCATTCTCGGACATTAGCTTGCCTTTGAATGGGAATTTTAATGGAATAGTTAAGTACGTCTGCAAAAAAAGTCCATTCTGTGGCCCCTTGTATGGCAAAATTAATCCCTGAGCAAAAATAGGTGTCGGACGAAATAGACCAAAAAAAAAACTGAACCCGGGAAGCTGAGGTAAAGCGCGCCCGCTCCTGATACCATTACTTTTTAAAAAGGAGAAAAGTGTGGTGAAATTGTCTCTTTCTTTGCAATAATAAGATGTTGGCCTGATCTGAGCTAATAATCTCTTTTATCTTGCGCTAATGGCAAGGTGACAGCGGTAGACTTCCATTTAAATTCGATAAAAAGTTCAATTAAGCCAGGCGATGGCCTACCTGTCTGCATTATACTTCAACTTTAGTTCAAATGGTTCATATTTTGCCCTGAACCTCATTTGCATCATTCAGATGGCGGTCTGTTCTCAGGTACTTTCCTTGAAAAATGAGCTTTCAACTTCTGTGTGTTTTTGATATCTTTTCATAAGCCCATCTCAGTCTGATGGAGTTCAGTCTGACTGTTATTGTGTGAATCCGGTTAGATTTGTAACTCACGGATCATTTGATTTGGGAATCAGCGTTCCAAGCTCCTTGATTCTGTAGTTGATGTTGTATCGTCGCCGTCTTTCAACTGGAAATTATGAAAACAAATAAATCAAAAACCACATGGCAAGGTATGTCAACATGCCTAAAACATTACATTAGTACAGTAACGGTACATTCACACGGGGCGAAAGTTTTAACGCTTGACGGAAGGCTTGCCTGAAGCGTGACCAACAGCCAATCACAGTCAGGCACTGATGCAACGGTGAATGGGAAGCATTAACGCTTACGCCCCGTGTGAATGTACCGTAAATTTGTTAGCTAACATGAACTAACAATGAAAAATCTTTTTTCAGATTTGATTAATCTTGTTAATGTTAAGAAATACCACCTTATTGTGAAGTGTTTTCATTAATATTTAAAAGAAGTTAATGTGTTACATTAATACATAAATATTTTAAATGAAAGTTTAAGCAGCATTATATTAAAAATTAAATATTTAACTCAAGTTCTGTGAAGAGTGTTACTCTATTTCTGTTTGGGGACAGATATACATCTAAAAATAATATTATCACATCACTCAATTAACTTCCCTAAATTTCTTTCTTTAAATATTTACATACTTACACTGTAAAAAAGCTATAAAAAAAATTGTACACAACTGTAGCTATCTGTCTTTGGGGTGGTACTGTCAAAGGTTCATTTTTGTACAACACATTGAAATGTTGTACCTTTTGGGGGACCTATTGTGTATCTTAAGGAACACTGTTGTACCAGTTACATTTTAGAGGTTCAAAACAGTTCACTGTACCTTTAAAAGTACACAATAGATTATTAAAGTTTCAATGAAGTCACAACTGCCAATCTCTTTTTATGTAATATTGCAGTGTTTATTATAAACAATTTATTATTTAAAGTCATATTTTTTTATAAACTTGTACTAAAACAAACAGGCCCCCAAAGGTGCACAGAGGGGCAACAGGTGCCTGACATTAGGAGTTGCCAAAAGCAGTCACTGGGAGGCGGAGTCAGCAGCCCTAGACCATTAGTTTTATTTATGAATGAAACGCCTACTTTTCTATATCCAATCAAAGCACAGCGCAAAAACACAAGCCATATGTTTCCTCGCGGGATATTCTGTTTCACAGGAAATACATTACGTCCCGGAAGTAAAGACTTTTGGTTTACAAGCACTTTAAGGTAGAGTATAAGGTACAACCAAGCGTGCCGCTTAAGCCCTGAAAAGTGAAGCCAAAACGTCTCGACGTTTGTTATTAGTTAGTTATTTAATGATATGAAAAACGGTGGTGTCACATCATGATTGACAGCTGTGATATGCACATTTTGCAAGGGCGGGGCCTTGCTTTCGCGGCTTTACTTCCTGTTCACTACTGCGCAGGACTGGTCCCGAAATTGCTACTGCGCAGACTCAAGATCCAAGATGTCAGCGACGTACACTCAAAAAAATAAAAAGTTGGATTTACTTAAAAAAACTTCGTCAAGTGGGTTCCACATAGCTTTGTTAGGTAATGTCAACAAATAAAATGTAAGTTGTATTTACTAAAAAAGTTTGTGTAGAATTGACAATTTAAATGTTGCATGGACTAAAGAAATCCTGGTAAAGTCACTATTATGAAACATTTAATTGATGAAAACAAAATTAAAAATAATGATTTAATAACTCTATAACAACGAATCAATCAATCAGAATGCAGCTGCTCAATACAACCTTTATTTAATTACAGTTTATCAAACATATCACAAACATATTTGAAATGCAATGTAACATTTCAAACCGTTTGTTGGTTTGTTTTGTTCTAAAATATATCAGAACAAGTTAATTAACTTAAACTTGGCCACTTATTACTCAGGTACCTATCTAATCGTGCTACACTTTTGCAAGAGGGTACAACAATTCTGCCAGAACAACAATTTACCCATAATACACTGCAGCATCATCAGCCAATGAGATGCAAGTCTGTATTGGTTTTATTAATCTGTTACTTTTACGCAACAATGTTATATTGGCTGAACAAATAATTTTGAAGTAAAGCTGACAAGACACAGTCTTTTGTTGAAATTACTAAGTTAAATTAATCATATGCTGTTACTTGTGTTTGTTAAGTAAAGTGAACAAGAAATTATTTAGTAAAACTGACTCCAACCAAGTTCATTTTTTTGAGTGTATCGGGACACTGACGGCTTCACTTTTCACCAATGGAAGAGAGCGAACAGGCGTCGTCCATCTTTTTTTACAATCTATGGGTACAACATTGTATTATGCTACAAAACAGAACCTTTGGGTACCACCCCAGCGACAAAAAAAAGGTAACGTTTTGTACCTTTTTCTGACAGTGTATAGTCAAAACCCAACTGAGAGAAATGATCTGCTCTATCAAAAGCTCTTGTCAGGTGCTAAACAGAACTTAAAGATTAAATCATCTATTGTTTATAATTTGGTAAAGAAAGCTCATACTTAGGTTATGATTGTCTTTTTTCTGTCTTTCTTTGGCCATGACTCTTGTATCAGGTTCTGTAAGAGAAGAGGACAGTGAAGGTTATTGTTAACTGCAGAAACCAATCAGAGATGTAGAGAAAAATCAAATACATGCTGATGTTTGATGCATTTAGGAAGCTGTCATTCACATCTTTTACTTTCAAATGCTTCCCTTTCAGTGCAAAGTTTTCACTGGGACTGTACCCTTTCAAAAACTACAACTTTGCACCTAAAGAGTTCATATTAGTACTAAATGTATACATATCCCTATTTAAGGTACTTCATGTAGTGATAGCTTCAGCACATTTAGCAACCATTTTGTCCGACAGAGTGCATCTATTGACCCCAATACCCACAAAATTCTATTAAATCCACGAAACAGACCTCAAAGCATGTCCTGTTTTTAAATCCTTCCTGACCCTGCGATTAACGGTTTAAATCTGTGAAGCGAGTGGAGGAAGGCGAAATGCCTTTGCGCTCATATTCGCATTCTTCCAAATGATTTAATTGGAAGCAGTGATTGGATTTCTCAATTCGTTTCTGCTGATTCAATAAGATCATTTAAGCCGTGCGTAACCAAACAAGAGCCCCGTGCAGCGTCCTTATAGCATGGAGACAGTGATGGGCTTATTTTCTCGCTGGAGTGAAGAGTTCTCCAGGCATCCTTTCTATTTCCTGAATCAATTAGCTTTACTTGATGCATGACATTCATCAGAAATAAAGCCTTCACAAAGGGACCTTTGTGCCGTGTCTATCATGCTAAGAATACATGCTACCAGATTCTGCTTATTGAAGCATTGATAATGAATAATGAGTGAAACACAATGATGCGTTAAACACAGAGCGCACTGTCTCTTAAAATAAGACAGCTGGGGAATAACATGAAACATACAGGGTTGTGTTTGGCTTTCACTTCCCGGGCCGGCTGGAATAACAGACGTGGAGTGGGCATGACATCTATCTATCTATCTATCTATCTATCTATCTATCTATCTATCTATCTATCTATCTATCTATCTATCTATCTATCTATCTATCTATCTATCTATCTATCTATCTATCTATCTATCTATCTATCTATCTATCTATCTAGCAAAGGTTTTGGACTGGCAGCCAGGTACCTTTGAATTCACTTTTAATTGAGACCTTTGTGGGGCATGAGGGGGTTGTCAGCCCAGCGTGAGAGGCGGTCATACCTTGGTCACCGCCGTACATCTCCAGAATGCTGCTGTCCAGGGACACCTTCATAGGAAAGAGGATGAAAATTAGTCTGTGAGACTTAAGGAGACATTTACAATCATAGATGCTGATTGATAGATAGATAGATAGATAGATAGATAGATAGATAGATAGATAGATAGATAGATAGATAGATAGATAGATAGATAGATAGACATACAGACAGACAGACAGACAGACAGACTTACAGACAGACAGACAGACAGACAGACAGATGACTCTGAGAGACACTAGAGGGGGCAGTAGAGCAACTGAGGATTAAGCAATGGTATTTTTGTCTGTACACTTTGTTTCAAATAAGCTCTAAATGGGTGATTCTCGCGAAATTAGACTTATGAGGTATTATCAAACATTTTGATAAAAAAAGTAAATGCAAAGTAAGAGTATCAAATAAGAAGCAAACATCTCTTCATGTACTATTTTGCACATACAAACCAATTTTGTTGTTTTTTTCCACATTTAAGGGGAAATTTTTCATTACCGCAACGTGTCCATGACTGAATTTGGGTTTTTTGACATGGAAATATTTATAATTAAAAAATCTAAAAAATAAAAAGCTTCAGTGCATGTTATACTATAAACATTTACAGTAAAGAAACATGTGATATTTGGTGATCATTGGTAAATGTAGAGACAATAATAAGGAATATAAAGGTTTCCAAGAAAAAAATGTCATCCTCCGCAACAATTTTCAATCATTGTTTAAGCCCTCAAGGAACTAACATTTCCCCAAAAAAATTGTTGGGACATAATTGACTGTGACACTTAAGATGGCTACCAGGTCAGCAGTTCTTATTTTTTCTCTCCAGATAAAAGTTAAAATTTAGTTTGTGATAGTACCTAGACAACGTTTTAGTTCTCATTACCGAAACATGAGTTTGTAAATTCATATATTTCATGTAATATCATGTTGCGGTAATGATAATTTTTATAATGATAATCTAAATGATGTAAGTAATTCTATAGGAAATATTTTTAAATCCTCCAAAAATAATGGTTATAGTAAGTTCAAACCTTATATGTGCAAAAAAATGGCTTCAAGGGCTTTTTAAAAAAACACCTTTCTAAGTCTGGATTTCATGAGAATCACCCAAATGTGTGTTGCTGCCAGCTTAAATCATTATTTACAAAACTACTACATTGCTAGAAAATGTAAAAATAAGCAGCATGATGTTAAAACAAGTCAATTCAATATACCATTTAAACTTTTGACTTGTAATAATAAGTTCACAATACTTGAACAACATAATTTGAATTTGTAATACATTTTTAAAGTTAAAGTAAAATCAAAATATTTTACATAATTTTTACAGTGAACAAAAGCAGCATAAAACTCTAAATAGCAAATTTCTTGGTGTTTTGTACACTGACCTTTATGCATTTATCCAAAGCGACTAACAGTGCATTCAAGCCATACATTTTTATCCGTACTGTATGTATATTCTAGGATTGAACCCACAACCTTTTGTGCTGCTAACACATTGCTCTACCAGTTGAAAGCCTAATGGATCAAATCCTGGTTCTCAAAATGAATGTTGTAAGATTACAGAGGTCATAGCATCACAGAGAGAAAGACCGGTTGCTAGTTTTTCCACCGCTCTTACACGCTCTCCATTATCTCTGAGGAAGAGAGCATGCTTATCAAAATGAAAGATTGCCACAGTCTCTTGACTGCTCGCGTAGTAATCACTTCAATCCATTCCCATCATGTTAGCAGATATGTTAACACGGGGAGGCGGCTTGATGCGTCGCGTCGTATGACTAATTAGAACGAATTGATCCGTTTAAGCACGGTCTTATTTCTGAACAAGTCCACTGGGAGAGAAGATATTAGCTCAATCCAATGCCTGACTGCTCACATAAATACACAACTCTCTGTCTCAATGTATGGCATCCAAGGCCTTCATCTTCCTTTCTTCCTATCATGCTTTACATCAGTGGTTCTCAAACTACCACTTTTTGTCCATTAAAGATTTAAAGTGGTCCACAAGTCAATCGACTGATTTTAAAGATGCCAAAGAATGCATTGATATAATCTCTTAAATTTGTTCTTTGATATTTACATAGAAGTTATGTAACTTTATTAAGTGCAAAAATTGTCCAGAAACGTATGAACCTGCAAAACGTAACTGTAACATTAGGACTTCAGCCTAAACATTAGCATATAGCATTAACTAACATATAGCACTACGGCGGAAACGTGTCGGTTGTCATATACTTCTACATCGTCATCTTTGTTGTTGTTTTTTAGCATTTTTAACAACACTGTTATTAATTGAATATCTTGACTGTGACATCGCAGTTGTTGTTATCTTGAGATTGGCCTGTTTTCTAGCGGTCTTTTGCGTGCACAAGGTTTACATAAAAATTTGCAAATAAACGCGTTTGAGGCTACCAATACGTCATTACCTATGGCAAGCCGTTTTAACTTTTATTCGTTGAGTTCTTGATATCAACAATTCAATTTTCACTTGTTAAAATGTTAATTCTTAATATCAATAATTCGATTGTCACTAGTGACTATGTTAATTTCTTTTATCTGAAATTGTATTTCTGATATCAATATAATTTCAGATATCTAAAATGGCTTTTTTACTAGTAACAATCCTATTCATGATATCAGAAATTAAAATTGTCACTAGTGACAAAGTAACACATAAAACATTGAGTAAATACTTAAATTTTAATTGACAGAGTCTTTGCTGTAAGTTTTTAAAGATTCAATTGATTAAAACATTTTAGTTGAATGAACTATAAAGCTAGTTGAGCAAACATACTTTTTTTATATTTGAGTCAAGTTTGGGCCAACTAAAAAACATCAATCCAGGTAACACTTTGGAGACAGAATTGAGTGAACATAAAATTTCTGTGGAACTAGTTACTAAAATAATTCATTGAGCCAACAATTTATTTTTTACAGTGTAGTGGAAATGTAATTCTTGATATCAACAATTCAATTATTGATATCGAGAACTGATTTATTGATATCAATAACGTAATTGTTGATATTAAGAATTAACATTGTTACTATTAGAAATGTAATTTCTGATATCGAGAATTAAGATTTTAACTAGTGAAAATGTAATTGTTGATACTAAGAACTCAACAAAATGTTAAAACGGCTTGCCATACCGTGTAAAGAGCTCTTATTATTCATCTATGCCTAAGTAAATACAGTTCTTTATTCTATAGCACCTTTAAAAAGTAGACATCAAGAATAGCTCATTGTTGAGAGGTACCTACTGTAACTCACTTAATGGCAATGCAAAGTTCATGGGTTTAATCCCAGGGAACATGCATAATAACAAAAAAATATACATTAGCTTGAATGCACTGTTAGTTGCACTGGAAAAAAGCGTCTGCCAAATGCTTAAATGTGATAAAAATACCAAGTTATATTTTCCCACAATGAATGATTTTATGTAGAAAACAGTACATCACAAACAATTACTTTAGGGTCACGAATGTAAACGTAATGTAGATGTGTTAGGTAGCAATTTTTGTGTCATCTGGCACTCGAAAAAGTTTATGAAGCGTTGCTTTACACGCAAGTGATTTTTGTATTGTTTTATGCGTCTCTTTCAGCATCGCATACCTCTCCAGTGAGTTCAGGTGGTCTGTAATGATGTCTCAAGCGATTCTTTGTCCGGCCCTGAACGTCAGTATAACCTTAACAATTTCACACTGCTCTCTTTCTCTCCCACACAAACACACACACTTGGGCCGCTTATATGCCCAAATGCTTAGCTAAGGGTTTTTCAGCAGCCCTAGTTTGTCAGCAAAATGTGGCCATATTTTACCATCAATTGGCTCAAGGTGGAGTTTACTTTTTGACCACATCTGTTTTTCTTTTCTCTTTTCTGTTTCTGTTTTAAAAATGTCAACATATAGCGGACCGTTCCATAAATCACTCATTAACAAGTAAGACGTACCTCTCTGTAGGGCCACATCATGAACAGACTAATCTGTATTGTTCCTCCATTTAAAGCCTGAGATTTAAAGCCCCCCATCCCTTAAAAACTGTGATCTTTGACTCTCAGTGTGAACCCACGTAAAGGCAAAAACCCTTAACATACCAAAGCCTGGCATGTGTTTGTGTTATATACACAATAAGTAGCTTATATTTTTGTTCAAAGTGGACTTCAAGCACCTCTGCAACCACACAAAACCCTTCTTGTTTATTTATTTGTAAAAAGTAAATCCTCTTCTACACTAGTAGTTAGTCGCTATCTTACTGTTGAATATTGGTATAGTTAGCTCTTCCTCGGTTGTAAGACTTCTTACAACCAAAACGCTTCTGCTAAATGACTTTCACATTGAAGGGAAGAAAGAATGAAAACCTGATGACTTACGTTGTTTTGCATCATGATGCCTGGCTCCATGCAATCCAAACCCCCATCTTTGAATCCGCTTTCAAAGCTAATGAGATCATCAATAACTTCATCCATTGGAAACTGAAAGAAAACAGTGATTAGTGTGGCGTTTCTCAGATGAATTTGCTGGTTTCGTTTCTTACAGTCAGCGTATAAGCGATAAACTTAAATAAACCATCTCTCTAATCCAATAAAAGGCCATTCATCATCTCAAAAAAGTGAATAAACCACCTCTTATCAGAGTAGTTGACGCTTTTAAACGTGATCAGTGCTGAATGTTTGAAGTTACTGATGAGCACAAAAGAGAAAATGAGATCAGTGGAGATACCTCGCTTTCGTGATTGTTAGCCAGCGTGAGCAGGGTGACGGGACTCCCCGGCGTGCTACCGTCGGTCATGGGTGGCATGTGTCCATTGCGCATGACGGGCACTGTGCCCAGGGCTTGGCCCGGGTGAGGGTGGGCGACCTGGTGGGCCTGGCTGGCGTGCTTGTTGCCCAAAGTCAAATATTGTTTGACTTGGTGGGCCTGGTGAAGGTTGTACTTGGAGTTCTCCAGGTGGCTTTGAACCTTTGGAAAAAAGAGGAGACACATTGAGTTTCCAACATAGGATTGTTCTGGTTTAGCATAAACAGATACTATTACACAATTCTCGATTGAAGCAATCCGACAACAACAATCTCAATTCCTTCAGTCAGTGTAACACATGAAACACTTCAATGTAACTTAGTTACCAAAACCAAATACCAACACGGCCCTTGCGTAAATCAAAAAGTCAAAGAAGAACACAGCAAATCCTTACGGTAGAAACTCGACCTCCGTCTCGCATGTTGTAGAAACTACAGTCGGTTAAATGTGGCATTCTCGACCCCTTCTTTTCCACTTAGTTAGGATCCAAAACCGTTAGAAGCTACCAAGAGGAACTTAATGGCTTAATTTGTACTAAATCCCAGACCTTTGGTTTCTAGGTCCCAGTAGATGGCCAGAGGATTACAGATCTGACAGGTTTGATGACTGCATGGCTAGTGTCTTTTCCCTATATCACTAATGCAATGGGACCGCCCAGTTCTGTTTGCGTGAAGTGGCCAATCCCAGACTTCCCTGTCTTGCCACTTCTGCTTTAGGGGGTCAGAGACAAATGCAGCTTGTTCTTTGCGGTTTCCAAATGACCCAGGGGCCCATCTTTGGACAAGACTCACTAGTCAACATTGTTTTCTCAAAAACTAACTGTCGTGAACCGGTCGCTCTCTAATTTTAGTCTACAATAGTATCGTAAAGCTGAAAATAGGAATAAGGCCATTTATTTGGGGTGACGGAGGCCATGACTAGTAGCCGGGTGATTCTCACGAAACCATTGAAACACCACGGCACTAATGATTTTAGCTTTAAAATGTGTAAAATAGTAACATTAAAAAGCATCAGAATTAACACAATACTGTGTTCTACCTTGCACAATGTGTGATTTCAACATAAGAATTTATAATTGTAAATTTTATCTCATTTCTGCTGAAATTCTCATTACCGCAATGTGTCCGGCTGTGTTTGAACATGCGTTATGTTGTAATTTAATCAAATTAACACAAAAATATTAAGAAAAAAAAATGGATGTTTTGCTAGACTACTTTAGAAGACAGAAAAAATATTTAATAAATATTCATGTATAATAATAATGAAGAAAAATTAGGAAAATTATGTGTTCTCATCCTCCGCAACACTTTTTGAGAACAGTTTAAGCACACATACAGAATTTTAATAAAGTTTGATTTTGAGTGACCAAGCACATGGACCAGTTACTTCAAGATGGCTACCAGGTAAGATCATTTTTTTTACAGTTAATTTGAAATATTGTCTTGTCAGAATGCTTACACGACATTTTGATTATCATTACCGCAACAGATGCTTATTAAATGTTAATTTAATTAATAGAAGCATAATACTTATTGTAAATGCATGTGCAGAATCTCCAAATTATGTTCTTTCAGGTTTGTCATGTCATTTTGAAAATATGTCAGTGTTGATGTTTTCTGACTGTTGCGGTAATGAGATTTTTTAGGACTACTTTTTTTAATTGTGTTACAAAAAGTGTTAAATGATAAGTAAAAGTTTTAAATTAATGTTCTCATTTACTCCAGACTTTGTTTTTCAATGTCTGGTGGGAAAAAAAGTAAATTTAAGCAATTTTTACATTTTCATGCTTGACATTTTTAAAACCAAGTTTTCGTGAGAATCACCCAGCCGTTATTGTGTTGCATAAGCTTACAATACTGTTAAGTTACTTTTATGGCATGCAAAGTATTTTTGGAAAAATCTGAATGTGAACTTTTTGGGACCACTGTGTAAAATATTATTTGAAGTTAATGGTAATTTAACTTGCTGGATAAAACCTTTATTGGATGACGCTTATATGGTAAAAAATGCTATATTTTCAACCCGGCTTTGGATCAAAAAGGAACAAACATAGCCATTGGGTTAAGTTAACCCAGAAAATGTTTATAAGGGTTAAAACATCCCAGCATAGATTAAATTAGAATTCACTGGATTGGGTTCATCACTTTTTGACCCAACGCTTGGTTGAAAATAACCCAAGTGTAGCATTTCTGGACAAACTGACTCATCCTACAACTCTTAAATGGAAAATTTTATCCCATACACACCGAAATAGTTCAAATTCAAAGAGGCACGGACCAAATCGGATCTTCTCTGCCCCTTTGACTTTATCTTCAACAGTTCAATGGAGGTCTTTTGCTGTTTATCAGCCTTTGCAAAGCTCTTTTCATTACACACGCTGGATTTGTCCTTAAAAGAGACCTTGAGTGTAACGTCTCTCTCATCCCAGTCAAAGGTGAAAGAAGTCATTGTGTGTCCGAGACCTCAGGAAAGTAATGGCTCAGTTCTGATTCGCCCCTTATCTGTTGTAAACTGAGGATATACGACTGTTAACTCATTCCAGCCTGTAATTTAATTGAAGTTGAAATAAATTTTGGTCCCGCAGCCCTGTGGATACGCGGCCTACGTGCAAAGTTAAAATTATATTAAGTTATAAAGTGTATTTATTAGAAGTAGCACACGAGAAAAAAAGGCGTATGGGGTAACTAAACATTTAATATGGAGTTAATGAGCTTGTAATATTGTAACACTGATACATTATTCAGGAAATGCAGTCCAGCACCCTCTAGTGTAAAACAAGCAATCAACATTCCTCTTCATTCATAAACTGACTCTCAAAACAAGAAGTATAGGCTACGTATATCATCTAGTGCAAATGTACACACGTTTTATGGAAGTGTTCATTTTAAGACAACCATATGCACTTTAACAAAACATAATAAAGACAAAGTAAATCAAACTGCACTGAAATGTTTCATTTGTTGTTGTTTCCGGTTTTTTTTTTATTGCATTATTGCGTGAATATTTAGTTTTTGTTAATGGTGTAGTAGGCTGTGCTTTGATATCATGCAGATGCACTTTCGGCAACCCAAGTTCGAATTTCGACTCAAGGTCCTTTTCCGATGCCGTACCCTTTTCCCTGTACTTTTCTTTCCTCTCTTTACATACTGTCTATTAAATAAAGGCAAAAACATATGCAACTGGAACCGTGCAACCTGTTAACAGTAAACCACAGCAGACTCGAAAGATACAGTCCTGGTGTGACACAATCTTGCTTCTACTATCTCAGAAATAAAAGTACAAAAGCTGTCACTGGAGCAATACCCTTTTAAAATGTTTTTTTTTACCATAATGAGTACCTCAGAGATACACATTGGTACCAAATGTATACATATCTGTACCTAAATTGTAAATATTAGGACATTTTTAAAGTGTACTGTCCTAGCTTTTGTAGCATTTCTTTTGAGAATGTATACTGTAGTTAGAAACAAAAGAAAGGAACTGTTAAGAGTAAATTATGAATAAATAATTAAACATATATTTTACAGCAAATTTAATGCACAAAGTGAAATGACTATTTTATGAAAAGAAATTCTCCAAAATGAAATAAAACAAATTATTGACGGTAAATGAAGAAAAGATTTCCTTTACCTTAACATGAGCTGTAGTGTAAGTGGCTAGAAAATCTGCATCTGTGCCTTGAATGGCAAGCTATAATCTGTTGTTCTTATGTGATGTTGCTTCATTTTATTTCAGGGTTAGTCAAGTTCTGGTTTCACTTCAGAAAATCTGAGTTTTGAAACACCGGGGGGTGATTTTTATCGGCTTTAGAAATTACGGACAAAACCTTTAACGCCCACAAGATAAGTCATGGCGGGCACAGACATGTTAAAATTAATCGAAAGGTCAAATGGTGTAATTTTTATGTGGCATTTTACTTAAAAAAAAAAAATGCAAAGCTCTTATTGGTTTTTCAGACAAATGTTGTAATGAATATTCCTCCTTAGAATCAATGCTGTTAGACCACAACACTTTCTAAAGGGAAGAGAAAGTAAACACACACACACACACACACACGTACACACACACATGTACACACAAATCTAATTCATATCAAACTTCCTTGTCCAAAAAATAAAAGATTCAAAGTGTTTTTTGGATTATAAGTTATTCTCTTGTCATTTCTTTTTTTAAATATGTCACATTTGTTCATTTGGCAGATGTTGGTTTCCAAAGTGATTTTCAATGCAATGTTTTTTCCTCTGAACTGAACCAATGACCTTCACTGTTAGACATTTTATTGTATATATGCGGTAACTCACTGGCAATGTGTTGCCAGTGAGTTACTGTAGCTGCCCCATTACAGTACCATAACTGTACATGTTTTTTACAGTATGATCCCTTTACCGCAGTTCCATTTTACAGTATAATATGCTTACTGTAACCTAGTTTAAAAAAATCGCCCGTGTTGTAGGTCTGTAACTCCATAGATATGTATAAAGGGCTAGATGTCTCGCCCGCGCTGCTGGCCAATTGAGTGGAACGTCCGCATTTGGCGGCCATCTTACCACAGGCAGCTCGCTCACTCATAGCAGTTGAGTTTTAATGGTGCAGGTACTTTTAAATGACCATAACTTGCTCAATTGTCTACCAATTTTCAAACGGTTTGGTTTGTTATAAATGTCAGAGATGTATCTATGACAATGCATACTTAATTAATAATTTTCATGAATCATGTTAAAGCATCCAGAATTATAGCCACGTCAATAATGTTTGTAAGAAACCAAACCATTTGAAAATCGGTAGAAAATTTATGGTCATTTAAAAGTACTGGCACCATTAAACACAATGCTACGAGTGAGCGAGCTGTCTGAGGTAAGATGGCCGCCAGGTGATGACGTTAGAGACTCCGCCGTAACACATCTAGCCTTTATACATATCTATGCATAGCACTACCACAGTGCCACAGAGTCACTTAATAAAAGTTACTCGCTACACTCCCCAAGTAGCCTTTTCTGTCACTCTTCCGACACGACAAGGAGCGAAATCTTGGCGTCACTAGTGTTTTGAAGTCTTGAGGTCAAATTCAAATCTGACGGTCAAGCATTTATCAATAATCCCTTTCTTGTTTCTATCTACAATTCTCAATAAATGATTTTCACTGCTGAAAAACAATTCACATTTTGAAATTTGCTTCACTGCTGAAAGCATAACAAATAAAATGTATTTCATTTCATAGATATATTTTATTTGCTTTTATAACACAGTTTTATTCAACTACAGTAGCACTACTGCTGTTGTTTTACAGCAGTCTACCGCAAATTCAAAACATACAGTAAATTACTGTAAATTAAATGTTAATACCCATAATGCAATGCATATTACAGTAATGAACTGGAAAAGAAAATGATGGTATTTTACTGGGCATTTTGGGTAAGTAACTGTAGAAATTACAGTTAAGTCTAACAGTATACATTACTACACTCTTAAAAATAAAGGTGCATCACCATTTTTAGCTGAATGGTTCCATAAAGAACCTTTAACATCCGAAGACACCTTAAAAAAGGTTCTTAAAAAGGTTATGAAAGAAACAGTTCTTCAAGAACCTTTAACTGCATGGTTCTTTGAGGAACCAAAAATTTTTAATTTATTTAATCACTGTGAAGACCTTTTAAGAGTCCAGTTCAATGCACTACTGGTTGAGCTACCGAAAGAGTTTTCCTAAAAACAATACTTGTATAGATTCAAGGTTACAGCAGTACAATCTAAAGTGCAAACATAGCTTTGCTCTGCTTATCAAGACCATTGCAACACACTAAACACAGATACATACAACCAGTATTTAAAATCTCTCTCTCCATCTCTCTGCAGCTACATACCGGCATCAGTTGAATCTCAGTAAGCGAGATGACTTTAACCAAACAGCACCGGCTCATGGTCCAGTTACAGGTCAGTCAGCAGGTACCACAAGTGCCCAGACCCTCAGAGCTCTTTATCTTCAAAACACAATCCAGTGAAGTTGGAATGGCTCAGTCCGGTGTGTAGGCAAACGCGACTGGAATAGCAGAAGGATAAGTGCGGTTGTGTGTGTGGCTTTCCTGAGCTGTGTGTGCAGAATCGCAGGCCCGGGAAGGAAGGCATGACACATCGGCTTTCTCAGCTATACGGCTTCCTCTCGACAGGATTGTTCTGACTAGCGGTCATTTAAAAGCCTGACGGAGGCAGAATTTCAGGTGCTAGACACACGGAGGATGATGCTTGTTATTTGTTCTTGGTTATTTCCTGCTCGACCATCTTTAAAAGGCTTATTCGGCAAATTCCTGTGATAGGTTATCTTTTTAAAACTTACACACACGAAATATAAATCAAAGACACCAGATACGGCATGTGTACACACACAAGTATTCAGTTGAGCTAAAAAGAGTACACACATTTAAGGGCACAAAAGTGCATGGCTCTAACAGTACAGCACCAAGCTTTGGGGAAGTTCACTGTTTTTAATGTTTCTTGTATTATATTTTTATTGAATTTACTTTATTTTGCAATGCTTTTCATTTTACTGTACACACATTGCAAATGTGCCATTCTGCCAGAGTTAAATTCGCTGTATTGATGGCAAGGAATTTAATGCTGGAAAGTAGAGAAGAATATAAAACTAGTATTTCAAATGCATCATCTTTTTTCTTCTAAGGTTCATTTGCATTACATTAACATTTATAAGTAGATGCTTGGTAAAGATTGGACATAGCTAAAGGATCTAAACTAGCCAGGACATGGATGTGATGGGTATGAGCATCCTCTTGTCTCCCTGTTTCCTGTTTTAAAGGAAATGCTGTGGAAAGTTACCAGTAATGGACTAGAAGGTCTTTGAACCCGAATGTGATTCTGTTTGGTAGTGTTTATAGCCTGTGTTTGCGTATTTACCCCCTCGCCGAGAGTCCTGCTTGGCCATTTTTCTGTGTTTTCGCTGGGCCCGGCTCACCTTTGTTAGTCGCACATACAGTATGTATAAAAGATGAGCTACTTCCTGTAAGAGTTGGGGCGCTTCTGAGGCGAGACATCAAAGTCCAGCTCGCACATCTGAGAGCTGTTTTATCCAAGTAGAAAAGGAATGCATAATAACCAGAAGGCTTTAATGATTCATATATAAATTAAATATTACACTCATTTTAACTGTATGATGGGGGTTCTCCCCTCGGTACTGCGATTTGAGTCTAACAACAAAAAGTTGTGTGTTTTTCATTATTGTCCAAGATTTGCAACTCTTATATTTTAAATGTACCTATATTCATTACAGTACACTATTCTAGGTGCTTTACACTATTAAAGAAACATTTTTAACATTTAAAGAACCTTAAAATGGTTCTTCTGTGGCATTATAAAGCACCTTTATTTTTAAGAGTGTGTATACCTGTACACTGCAAAAAAAATATTTTTAAGAAAAAATCTTTTTAGTATTTTTGTCTTGTTTTCAGTAAAAATTATCTAAATTTTTTTTAAATGAACATGCTTTTTCTTGATGAGCAAAACTACTCAAGAAAATAAGTCTAGTTTTTAGACCAAAAATATCATATTTAAGTGATTTTGTGCATAAAACAAGCAAAAAAAATCTGCCAATGGGGTAAGCAAAAAAATCTTGAATATTTTTCTTAAGCACTAAATTCAAGAAAAAATTGCTTACCTCATTGGTATATTTTTATTTTTATTTGATATTTTTGGTATATTTGGACTTATATTGGGTTGTTTTGCTACAGAGCCCCTAAGAGGACATGGAGAAAAAATTAAATAAAGCTCATCAAGAAAAAGCATCTTAATTTACGAATTTTCAGATATTTGTACTGAAAACAAAACAAAAATACTAAGAATTTTTTTTTTGAAAATGATTTTTTGCAGTGTTAAATTATAGAAAACAATAAAACATAATCTCCAACAGGAGACTGAATTAAATAGATGTCATAGGTCTTCTTGCCATGATGCCAGAGTGGGTTTATGTGGCTATTAAGGGATTTCGAGTAGTTGGTATGACATGACTAGTTGGTTAATTACTGGTCCAAGTCAAAGCACCCAGTAAGTCACCATTATATTCTCATCCCTCAATAAGTCCTCCTTCCTCTTTCAATTTAAGTGTAGGGGATTTTAATCATCCATTGCATAAAATTGTAAGTCTGATTGCTTGGAAAAGTAATACAAGACGTCTTCTTAAGCAAACCACACTGTTTGAGATGTTATTCATGTCCATAGCATGTTGCTGGGTGAGTTAGTTGGGTCATGGGTTTTGGTGATACTTATTGTACTTTACACTATGTTCATAAACACATACTGATATAATATAAGCTAAAAAAAATTATAATAAAAGGCTCATTTTTACCAGACTACAGATGACTAGACTAGAAACACCAGCACTTTTATGTTATTATCTGGTCTCTCTGTGAACACAATCAATCCATTTTATTTTAGATGTCAAGGGAAGATTGAGATCAGGGATTAAATTAGGCCTTTAAACAGAGACTTTCAACTTATCTGATCGAAGAAATTTACAGAAAGTGCCTAATACTCTGATTTACAAGCGTTACGAAACACAAGATTAGAGCTATCAAAGGATGGGCAGGTTGTCGATGATAATGTCGCAGATCACTTTGCATGATTTGAATCTCATAAGTGTGTAAACTGCAGTTACATTTTTCATCCTAAATTATGCCTTCAGCCTTAATGCGATACTCCACCCAAATGTCAAAAGTACTCAATGATTTACTCACCCGTAAGCAATCCGACATACGTATGTCCATCATCTTTCAGACGAACACATTTGGAGTTATTTTTGCTTTTCCAAGCTTTATAATAATAGAAAACATGGATCAAGGAACAAATTCTGAGTTTAAACCCCAAAAAAGTGCATTCATTCTTCACAAAGGTAATCCACACGGCTCCAATGGGTTAATAAAGATCTTCTGTGGGTAATCAGTGCGATTTTGTAAGAAAATATCCATATTATAAACTTTATAAACTATAATAACTAGCTTCCGTTAACAACGCCATCTTGGAATCATGCAATAGTTTTAGCGTAATGAACGCTCGTTGCCATGGGTACATTGCGCAGTGACTGCAAGACTCCAACATGTTGTCATTACCAGAAACTTGTTATTAAAATCTGGATATTTTCTTACAAAATTGCATTGATTACTCACAGAAGACCTTTTATTAACCCCTTGGAGACGTGTGGATTACTTCTGTGAAGCATCTATCATTATGGGGCGGTTTCCCGGACAGGGATTAGACTAGTCCTAGACTAAAATAATTGTAAGAGCTGTCCAAACTGAAAACAACTTGCACTGACATATCTTAAAATACATAGGTGTACTTTGTTTTGCCTCAAAATGCACACAAGTAATATTTTTAGTAGGGTTGCACCGAATCCAGATTTTTTGGAATCCGAAATCGAATACTGAATCCTACTCGCATCCTTATTCCATTAATACAGTAAAACAAATTAATGAAGTAAACAACGTCCATAGCAGTGTATTTTTCATTTTATTTGATTTTAACTGTAAAAAAAAAAAAAGGATAGGCAACATTATGCCAGGATGACAAGAGGAAAAACTATTTTGACACTTACCATAAGCCTATGCATAATGAAAGCGATGCGGTGCAATGCGCTAGTTTTTTCCAGGTGCGTTCATGAAATGTAAACCGCCGCTAAGGCTCACCGAAAAAAAACGCTTATCTCCACGTCAGCACCCAATGTGTGTAATCAACGGCCGCGTGACATGGACCAACATAGCGCAAGCCTAGGGTTCGGTTCGGTGGAAAAAAAATCAAAGATTCGGCCGAACCCCATCAAAAAGCCCAGTATTCGGCTGAATCCGAATCCTGGATTCGGTCCATCCCTAGTTTTTAGTAAGGCATGTTTGTTCAAACTAGTTATATTTTCTGATTAAATAAGGCCTACACTGCAAAAAATTATTTTCAAGAAAAAAATTCTTAGTGTTTTCAGTAAAAATAAAAATAAAATTCTTAAATTAAGATGCTTTTCCTTGATTAGCAAAATACCGAGCCCCTAAGGTGACATTGGAGTAAAAAAAATCTAAAGTTGAGTTTCATGTGCACGTGAAACTTTAGCTTTATAGTTTCACGCTTTCACGTGCGCATGCGAAACTAAACTCTCCATGTCCCTTTAGGGGCTCCGTAGCAAAACAACCCAAGAAAATAAGTCCAAATATAGCAAAAATATCACATTTAAGTTGTGCATAAAACAAACAAAAAAAATCAGCCAATGGGGTAAGCACATTTTTTCTAGAATTTTTCTGGAATTTAGTGTTTAAGAAAAATGTTCAAGATTTTTTGCTTAACCCATTGGCAGATTTGTTTTGCTTGTTTTATGCACAAAATCACTTACATTTATATTTTTGATCTAAAAACTAGACTTGTTTTCTTGGGTCGTTTTGCTCATCAGGAAGAAGCATCTTAGTTTGGGAATATTTTGATGTTTTTCCTGAGAACAAGACAAAAATACTAAGGAAGTGTTTTCTTGAAAATCATTTTTTGCAGTGTAGTCCTGTTTTTTAAGCTAATCCCTGTCAGGGAAACCACCCCTAAACGCTTGGAAAAGCAAGGACATTGACTGAAATAACTTCAAATGTGTTTGTCTGAAAGATAATGGACATGTGTATCTTGGATTGCTTGAGGGTGAGTAAATTGTGGGTTAATTTTTTATTTTTGGCTGGAGTATCGCTATAAGTTACGCTTCTCCTTTTTGGCACATAAAGGGCATGTGAGCTTAAAATTGCAAATCAGCGCTCAAAAGCTTTTGCTGGAGATATATTCATTACGGCTGAAATCTAATTGTGTCAAATGAAATAATGCAATAGCTGTTTAATGAAGTCTAAGCAGAAAATTCGATCAACTTTGACCTCAGCCGAACTAATAATATGCGATTTAAAAGATGACAAAGAAGCGCTTGTTTCAGTATTTTCTTCAAGGCCTTTGTGCAAGTGTGCGTGTGTCAGTTGTGTAAGTCTATGTTGTTAGTGTTTAGTATCTACTCGGTCCATGTGCATGGGTGGATATTCACAGAGGCACAAGCGTTTGTCTGGTTTAGTGTGTCGGTCTGTTTGTGACTTAAGATGCGTGACATGTTAAAACAGTCATGGCCGTGTCAACTACAGTGGGAAAGAATTCAGTAAGTGCCGGCACATAAATCTTTCTTTTACGCACAAGCTCGTGCATGAGCGTCTGAATGGGGTTTGTGTCCTAATCACCATCTGAGTTACGATTGTTAACATAGGACTGCGTCTGTCATTTCATGTACAGTATGCCTACTGATTTGTGTTCTGTATTGTATTTTGTCTGCTTGTGGTCATTTTGATAGCAAATGTGTGATTTTTGTATAAAAAATTATATTATATAATTATGTAAAGGAAATAATGAATGCAGGTGAGGATCATCATTTTTACTTTTATAACAGTGGCTGTTTAGAGGTACATTTACATTCAGGCATGTGACAGATGCTGTTATGCATTATACATTTTATCATGCGTGGATTGAACACACAACCTTTTGCGCTGCTAACACAATTCACTGAGCTACAGTAATACAGACTAAAAATAATGAGAAATGCATTAGAAATGGTATTAAAAAAATCCAAAAAAGTTAAATTTTTTCAGTAGTGCTGCCTCACGATTAGTCACGAGATTATTTGCAGAATAAAAGTTTTTGTTTACATAATATATGTGGGTGTAGTGTGTATAATAATTATATATAAATACACACACACACACACACACACACACACACACTCGCATGTATATAATTAAGAAACATTTGCATGTGTATACATGTTTATATTTATATATATTTTTTTCTTTTTAAAATTATACATGTATGTGTGTATATTTATATAAACATAAAGTACACACTCACATATATTATGTAAACAAAAACTTTTATTCTGCAAACGATTAGTCGCGACTAATCGTGAGGCAGCACTATTTTTTAGCATGTTACTTGCGGGTTAATTTTGATAGATATGAAAAGATTTTAATTTCGATTGTGGTCAAGGTTGATATGGTTTTTGGAAAGTTATTAGTTGTGAGTAATGCAGTTACTTTCTTTAAAGTAATAAGTGAGTAATTTAGCAGTAAATACAATGTTGATAGTGTAGTAACTAATTACTTTATTGTTCATAACTCCATCTAAGCTGTTCTCAAACAGATTTTCACAGTCAGGACATCTGCTAAATGCTAAAAACAAAGGTTTATTCACAGAAACTATAAATATCAGCACGTGAACATTCCAGAAGGGTGGACCTGATCTATTTCGAAACCTCTCTTCTTTTGATATTTACGACCGTATCTCCAATACAACATAATCCGATTAATTTAACGTTCGGACATTTAAAGATTAATACACTGATTCTTACGTTCCACATTTTAAATTAAATCAGTGGCATTTTCCACAGACCCAGCCCTCCACAGCCCAAATAGATTAATTTGCAAAGCATGAGTTTAATTTGATCGTACAGTGGAAGAGACTGGGCTCCTGTATCTAGAAATAAATATAAAAGGTCTTGTCTGTGTTTTTGGATCCTCTGGACAGAAGCCTTGATTCTCTTTGTCTAGCAGAAAATCACATTTGATTTGTGATTTATTAAAAAAAATATTACATTGGGGTGAAATGGAGAATTTGTCACATACAGTGTATAAAAATGATGAAACCTATCTGGACCAATATAAATTTTGACCTGCAATTATACACTGTAAAAAGTGTCTTGAAAATGATGATTTTATGTTTCTGAATTATTCAGTGTCAATTCTGTTAATGTCAAAGTCTGTTACCAAGGCAGAGTAGTCATGTAACAGAATAGCAGGCATACACAGAATTAACTATTTCAGACAACAGAAAATCATAATTTTCAGAAAATATTATATAGGCCTGTAACATCTGATCCATGACTATGATACCAAATTATTGAATTAATTAAATATAACCATTTGAAAAAAGCTGAAAACTTTGAACACTAACTGTATACCTGCAATTAATGTACTGTAAAAAAGTGCTGCATCTTTTTCAAATGAACATAGTTTTTGTTACTCTAACTTAAAAAAATAAGTTGAAACTAATTTTACTTGATTTTATAAGTGATGTCAACTTATCACAAGCCAAAACTTAAAATAGGTTTAATTGACTTCTAAAACAAAGTTATTTTAACTTCATGCTGTGTGTGTATATATTCACCCATTTGCTACCTGTTTCAAACCAATAACTAAACTGGGGGTTGTTCCAAAAAGCTAGTTATGTACACTGCAAAAAATGACTTTCTTATTTAATGTTTTTGTCTTGTTTTCAGTAGAAATTTCTACAAATTCTTAAATCTTGATGAACAAAAGTACCTAAGAAAATTCAAATATCAAATTTAAGTAAATTTGTGCTTAAACAAGCAAATACATTTGCCAGTGGGGTAAGAAAAAACATCTTGAAATAAGTTCCTTAATTCAAGAAAACTTTGCTTGTTAAATTCACTTAAATTGTAATTTTTTTTGTCTAAAAACTAGACACTTTTTCTTAGGTCATTTTACTCATTAACAAAATGCATCTTGATTTAAGAATTTTTTATATTTCTACAAAAAATAGGCAAAAATACTAAGTAAGAAAGTATTTTTTTTCAATGTACCGGATATGTTTGAATTTAAAAATGTATTTATCTATCCACATGTGTGCGCATTAACTCTCGGAGGTTGACTAAACTAACTCTTATCTGTTGTTTTGGAACAGACATTTTTAGGGCAAGCAGATTTTGTTTTAATCAACCAAAAGTTCAAGGTTTGTTGATGGTACGTTAACTTCGCTTTCTGGAATACTCCCCTCTTAATATACAAATACATGGAATATACAACACATCAACAATGTAACACTAACAAGAACAGACCAAGACTAAGGAAAACAGCAGGCTATAGACAGTTTCATCGGACGCACGTGCGCTCACGCGATACACGTCTGGATCCGAACTTTACTTCCGGTTTTGTTTTTTTTAATGGTCTGACTAGTTGCTAAACTGATCTCTTGAACAAATGCCTCCTGGGTTTCCTATGTAATCTATGTGTTGTTTTTTGCTTGTTATATAAATAAGCTACATTTAAAGTACTTTGTTGTTATTTATTCTTAGCGGAGTTTACCGGAAGTTACATGCGGACCGCGATATCCGCTTGTTTATGTTGTTACGGTCTATAGAGGGTATTAACACAACAGCTTTTTACCATTTCAACGCGTTTTCCTCGTGTTTTCGCTGACTTCAGACTGTACACAAATTCTGTCGCTCTGTCTTTTGCCACTCAGTGGGCGTAACTGGAGGCACTTTCCCCGAAGGGTGACGTCACGTGCATATATGACGATCAGGTGAGGGAGAGTGGAGGATGATGGGAAATTAAGTCCAAAATAGATTATTAAAAGGAAACATGAAAAAAACAACAAACAGGCAGACAGGCTGGGGCTCTCGTTGTTATATTTATTTATACAACGGGTCTGTTGAATGCTGTATTCTGATTGGTTGAGAAATGTTCCATGGATATGCATTATTTTTTAATAACCACACACCTAACTTGTCAAATGTCTTTGTGTTTGTGGTAACCGTGGTATAAGCAGAATAATTCATTCCGGTCCTTTGAATAATTTGAAAATAATGCAAATAATGCTTCGCATCGTGCCGCATTACAACCTTGGTTGTGCATTATTTTCTTAGAATTCAATGGCCCGTCGTCAATTATTTCTTACATATATATTTATTTATTTATTCATATGTAGTTCCAAAAGAATAAGATTCATGAATTAAAAATGTACTTATATCATGGATTATGCTAAGTCAGTAATGCTTAGCAAGAATTATTTCCTCGTCTTTTATTTTTTAAATTGTCAATGGAAAGTTTCACATCCCCAAATGTCATTTGCATTCTCACAAACCAACGTAAGGAAATGAATAGCTGTCAAGTACTGAAAATAAATCTTTTACCACGCTAATGACGAACATTAACACAGTGAGTTGGAGGGAATCCCACATTCTTGAGCGGCCTTCACTTCATCTCGCTTTTTCTCAGCTGAAGACTTTGGTGACACTAACACGAACGGACACTTCTCCTTTCATCACCGCAGGGTTCTCCTGCGCTGACTTAAAACCTATTAGGTTATTAAGTATCTGATGTAGCACACCCAGGTATGAGAAAACCAACAAAGTCTTAAACCCATGTGGAAGATAGGAGGAGATTTGAAGAGGGGTTAGTAGTGGGACCTGGGGTAAGGGGTTGTCCGTCTCAGCGTGTTAGGGTTGTAATGATCTGTATTTGAGGTATTTTACTTCATCACATGCTGGCAGCTTAAAGTCGACCTGTGTTGTGGGGGGAACGCTCATGAGCAGGGCTTACTGCACGTGATACGCAAGGATACGTGATCTTCAATGAGCCACCACAAATGCACATGCTTTTTGTTTACATACAAGCAAAGCATAGACAGCGATTTGGAAATCAGTTCTGATCTCGATTTTTATGCTAAAATGTTTAATTCTTCTCAAGTCTAGCTGTTGGCTTTGAACTGCATTTTTTATCTAAGAATAGGTCACGGGAAGGTTAAAGGGTTAGTCCATTTTAGTAGCCTTATTTTTCTGGGATTTAATTGCACAGAATTCATGATGAATTAATGTATTTTTAATCAAATGTCTTAAAGCTGGGCCCCCCGGTACCATCCCATGCCCCCCAAAAGTTTGTAAACCACTGGATTGATTTGTTATGTGGTTTCTGTTGTTGTAATTGTACATTAGTGGCTTGACTGGGTTGCTTATGTTATGAGGCTGTTAGTGAAATATATGAAGCACATAATGACATGTCATTTTAAATGAGCAGTCTTGAATTTACTTTGTCAAATGTACATCATACTGACACATTACACAAAATAGACACACAGAGCGTTTGTAATGTGATTGTTAATTGCAGATTAATTCGATGCAGTATTTGATGCATATATTAACAATGAGCATTAAGATAATAGCATTTGACTTGTTTCCTAATGTGTTGCAGTTTGCTTTATCAAAAAATCAGCACACAAACAATGATTCAGTCCAACCTCAGATGAACTTAAATATATAAAGCTAAAACGACTTACCGGACCGCACCAGTTATATTCCAGCATATTGATGATATATCACTCTTAAATCGCAAACTTTGCTTTCTTTTCTATGGCACAACTTCACCGTTCATTACATCTACGGGCACCGCTAACCCTCGAGTAGCGCAGCCTTGTTGAAGTTTAGCAGTCCTAGTCTTACAACCTGTTGATAATGAACCTGAACCCATTATTTTGAGTCAATGAATTGAAAGAAATGGGCCACGGAATGAAAGCCACAGGGCCAATTACAAACCCGCTTTGATGTATTATTCCCCCGCCCATACTCAACCGGCTCGGCACATTTCGGCTTCATTCTCCGTTTTTCATTAATTATTTTGCTTGGGTTCAGAGTTCAGATGGCTAATCGTGCAGACTGGTCAGCTTTGAGAATGCCAGCGATTCTCCAAAACCTGACACTCTTTCTAGCTGTGCTCAACTACCTTGCATTATGCCAATTAATCCAATTCTTACATTTTTTTCTCTCGTTTCTCCTTTGTGATTTATAATCGCTGTAACTTTGAGAATAGTTGGGGGGTCTTGGACTGGTAAGGAGATTTGTGGGGTGATTACATGGGCACCAGATTACATGGATTAAAATGGTGCTGGTGCTTGGCCTAGGATCTAGATTAGCACTTCTAGGGTTATTTAGCGATGTTATAGAAGAACCTTTTTTTTTTGTTTCCCAATAAGTGATTTGATCAAGGTACTTATAACAGCTATTTCTTTGTTACCTTTTATTATAGCTCCAAACAACCTTTTTGTTTCAGAAACAGAAAGGTTGTTCTGATTTTATGAAACCACAAAGACAAATGGCTCTTCAGGGCTTCATGGAGCATCTTTATTTTAATTAAATTTATTGATTTAAACCAGCTCAAACCATACAAATGAGAGGGCATTTAAAGGTGCAGTGTGTAATTTCCAGAAGGATCTCCCGACAGAAATGCAAAATAACACACAAAACCAAACCATCAGGGGTGTATAAAGACCTTTCACAACGAACCGCTATGTGTTTATTACCTTAGAATGAGACGTTTTATCTACATACACAGAGGGTCCCCTTACACGGAAGTAGCCATTTTGTGCAGCCATGTTCCTACAGAAGCCCTTAACGGACAAACTATTTTTACTAAATTGTCTCCAACGATAACATGTTTGTCCGGTGGCGGCTAACATAGCTTCTCTATGTGTTTCAAAAGCAAGAGATGAGCAGTAAACTGAGCCGTTGGTTGCAATTCGCAACCTCTCCACTAGATGCCGCTAAAATTTACACACTGCACCTTTAAGATTTTGTCAAAAGAAAGACCATTCATCAATCACAACCAAGGTGATGAAGATATTATTGTAGAATTAATACTGTAAGTAATTTCTTGACTGAAGTATTTATTTGTATTGTCTGGTTTAGTATCATGCAGTCTTAGAAAACTGTACCTTTTTGTTTTTAGTGGTATTGAAACCCAAAAAACAACAATAGAGAGCTTTTATAAGATTGTATGTTATTTTTGATCCAACACTCAAGGTGGTTAAAGGTTCTTCTTACCGATGCCATATAAGAACTATTTTGGGTTCCTCAAAGATTAAGTCGAGGGTTTCTACAAGAACCATTTATTTCTTACTTTTAATAATCTCAAAACCTTTTTTCACTACAAAGAATGTGAAAGAAAGGGTTTTCTGTTGGTTTTCCTTTGAGGAACCATTCAGACAGAGACGGCATCGTAAAACACTTTGGGGCAGTTTCCCGGGATTAGACTAGTCCTGGATTAAAATAAATGTAAGAGCTGTCCACTGAAAACAACTTGCACTGACATATCTTAAAATACATCAGTGCCCTCTGCTTGCCTCAAAATGCACACAAGTAATGTTTCTTGTAAGGCATGTTGGTTAAAACTAGTTATACAACCCCAAATCAGAAAAAGTTGGAACACTGTAGAAATTGTGAGTATAAATTATAAATATTAACTTGCCTCTTATTGCTACCTGTCCCAACTTTTTTTGGAATGTGTAGCTCTCATGAAATCCAAATTGAGCCAATATTTGGCATGACATTTCAAAATGTATCACTTTCTACATTTGATATGTTATTAATATTCTATTGTAAATAAAATATAAGTTTATGAGATTTGTAAATTATTCCATTCAGTTTTTACTCACAATTTCTACAGTATCCCAACTTTTTCTGATTTGGGGTTGTATTTCCTAATTAAACTAAGGCCTAGTCCTGGCTTAAGCTAATCCTTGTCTAGGAAACCACCTCTTTAAGTTTTAAGAGTGAGGTTGTGTGGCTTTATACGATTCCTCTTGTGGGATTTACGTGTGTGGCATCTTCCAAAGATAGATACCTTAACGTGACAGGTTAAGTAATGGTTTAAGCAAATTGGTCCCACAAAGGGATTATTTACTAATATTGAGCATGTTGTGAGCTTTGAAATCCCATTCACTGTCACAAAACAACAGAAACATTATTGTAGAGATTAACTCTCCAGAATGGAATGAGCTACTCAGGAGTAATCTGAGTAAGATTAGGGAACGCTACATAACTAATGATGTCTTTCTCTCATCTTGATTGACATTTATCTGTGTTCCTATAGGAAGCACGGGCTGTCCATTGTCCTGCTTTTGATGTACAACGTATTGGTCATTGGTATGTATGTCGATGTATTTACTGCTTTCGAGTCATTGCATTTTAAAACCCTACAGCTTTAGTGGTGCTTTTCATAAATGTGAGTTATTGTAGTGCAGAAAACTTGATAAAATAGTAGCCTGATTTTAGAGGTTATTGTATGCTTTAAAAATGAAGTCTGTTGGATCATTAGGATTATTATTATTTTGACATTATTTTTGTATTACAGTAATGACAGTCTAATGAGAATCATCATTAAGAACAATGAGGAATACAACAAAGCAGAGAATCCATTACGGTAATGACGTCTGGTTTGTCAGTGTATTTAATAATCATAATGACACAATGCAAAACATCTTAATTACCTTAAAAATAAGATTTAGTTTCTTTATGTGAGGTATAAATTATGTTTTTCTTTTTTATATTGTATATATTAATCATTATTTTGCCATTATAGTCCCTGTAAAGTCAGATATTAAATGTGTTCTGACCACACACAAAAAAATGTGATATTAACCACCCAACCAAATTTGAATAAAGGAAAAAAGTCAAATATAAAAGTTTAAAATCAAAATCTTGGAAATATAGGCATCATTCTCTGCTCTCAAACCCCGGGGGCGTGTCAGCTGCCGAAGCTAAACCACACCCACTCACGGGAAAACTGCCATCCCTTACAACTTTCAAATATGCTGCAACCTGAATGGATGCTCTAGGGGCGGAGTCAAGCACTACCGCTCATGGGCGTCATCGAGCCACTGTTTTAGGGCTGCCTACAGAATCCTGAACTCAGAAATGGTAAAAACTGTTTAACAATCAATCTACAATTCAGTACTACATAGTGTACAGTCTTTGTGGGGTGTTATTCAGCAATACATTTATAATTTTCAAGATTGACTTTACAGGTACTTTAACTCTTTCCTCGCGATTGACAAGTTATCGCCCCAATTAAAGGCGCTCTAAGCGAATTGACGCGTTTTAGACCATAAAACATTTTTGTTACATACAGCAAACATCTCCTCACTATCTGCTTGCTGCCTGTCCGCTGATCAAACTGTAAAAAAACGCGATCTCTGTAGACAGCTCAGGCTCGACAAACGGCAATATCAACATAGTGGCCAAACCTAGCACAACAAAACATAACAAAGTGTTCCAGCCAATAAACGACAAGAAGGATTTGGGGGTGGGGGTTGGGGGCGTTCATGAAAGCATGGACGGGAGAGGGAGGGGGAGGCGTTAGCTACGCTCCGTTTATTTGAAAACAGTTCAAACATCAACAGGAAGTGACGTCGCACATTATTCGCTTAGAGAGCCTTTAAGAGAAAACATTTGCATTAAAAAACTGTGTTCCTGATTAATTTTTTTGTTAATCTGCAATACCGCGATTATTCACTAGACTTACCCTTTTTATGAAAAAAATTTAGCTAAAATGTTATTTACTAATTTTAAACTCTGTGTATGTTTTGATAATCGTTCTAAATCTGATCTCTAATCAAATTCCTTCACAAAAATGCTATTATTTCAGCTTTTTGCTAAAAAAATATTTTAAAGAAAAATATCCATATTTAAGAGTTTATAAGCAGAGAAAAAATGATATAATTTGATATAATTGTATGTTTATATATGTTTAGAAGAAAATTTAGCTGGAAGGCATTTTGTGAAACTTTTGTGAAAATCACAAACAATGCTGGCGGGCAACTTTTCAAAAACTGGCTGGCGGAGAATAAGTTAAATGGGCTATCACCATATTTTATTACATTTTTTCTTTATGTATACAGTATTTTCCTGAGAACTTCTATAAGATGATAACTTTGCACTAAATCTTTAAAATCTTCTTCCTTGTTTTATCAGTGGGTCACATTAGTACAATATACCCAAGGCCATAAATAACAATAGGACACCAAGGCACTCTTCTTAATAATAAAACCGCTTTAATAAAGGTGCTAGTTCATAATGGAACTTAAAAATACCAACGTTTCGGCCTACATCTAGGCCTTCATCAGGGCAAAAGTAACAAACAGTGCTACAAACGCAGTTAAAGAGCACAGTAATTAGCCAGCTGATCCACTCCAAAGTGGGTGGAGTCAACCTCTACAAATAAAACAGGCCTAATGCATCAGAGCAATCAAGAAACAGACAACCACACAAACAAAAAAAGACCCAAGGCCATGTTGTAAAATATGTAAGATGTAATTAGGGCGTTGAAAGACATAAAGCTGTACTGGGGCACGCCCCTCCCATTGCTTTTTTATTACTTTTTCTTAAAAGCCTGTAAATGTGCAACACAATGCACTACACTAATTTCCCTTGCTTAACCTACTATCCCTACACTGCAACAAGTATTAGGAAAGGTCAATAAAATGCTGAGGTTCTCAGCTTTTCATGAATATCAGCTCACTCACATCTCAAACTTGTCTTCCGCCATTTTGAGTACCTGAAGTGGTCACAAAAGAACTAGAAACTATGCCTTCAATATGTTGTGAGCATCAAAATCACAATTTTTACAACACCAAGAAGGCTCGACACAATTATTACTTTGCTCGCAGTATCACTTGTGTCTCTACACGTGAACTCAAGCATTGAGAGCATTGTTTGTGTACACAGAGTTTGCTAGGAAGAAGGTTTTGAACGGCTGACTTTGGTTGTTTTGGTGTCCGCTCGCCGCCATCTTCCCAGTCAAGATGTAACGATCTCCGAATGTGACGTAAGGAGGGAGGAGAGTAAAGATGGATAGCTCCTAAAGCATAGTTTCATATAAATGCATGGACAATTCATTGTTTTGTCGCAAGTGAAAAACAATTTTGACCTTAGTTGAAAAAGGAGCCTCATATGAGATTCATTCATTCGCATTCAGAGATCGATTCTTTATGTCTGGCAAAGACTGCGAGCGGACACCATAACAGCCAAAGTCAGTTGTTCAAAACATTTATTTTTAGTAAACTCTGTGTACACAAACAATGCTCGCGTTCATGTGTAGAGTTCCAGGTTATACTTCGAACAAAGTTTCATGTTGTGTCGCGCCTCCTTAGTGTTGTAAAAATAGTGGTAGTTCGATAGCAGCGGACAGCGTCTGGAAGAACGCATCAGGGATCGAGTAGGCATCATACCCTAACCAAGATTTTTTTTTTAAAGTAGCGTGTCTTTTCATGACAGTCGAGTTGCGAAATGTAGTCTTTCGTAGCCATTTCCCGTATCCGTAAGAATCATAAACAGTAAAAGATAAGAAATCTGTAAATCGTAGCAAGCTAGCCAATGCTTGTCAGTAGCCTACTGGTACTCGGTAGGTACTCAAGATGGCGGCAGGCAACTGGAATGACGTAAAAGGTCACATGACTGATATTCATCAATAGTTAAGTGCCATTCACATTATAATGATAATTATAATGTTAAAGTTACCATGAATCAGAATTAGCGATTGTTTTATTTTCCAGTAGTGATGTATATCCAAGTAAAACGGGCTTCTGAAATGAAATAAGGTACGGCCAGATTTGAAGTCGTCCATCGAGAACTGGATTGTTTGAAGTTGGGCCGTGTTGCTAATTGCTAATCGCTGATCTTTCCCAGACCCGCCCACCTGCCATATGATGTCGAGGAGGGGAGGAAATTTGATAACTGAGATAACTGTATTAGCGTCCACACCACCGGATGATAACTTAATGCTAATCCGCTCGCAAGAAGCAGTACTCATGCAAATCATTTACCTTCAATGGAATTAACTAATATTGCATATTTCATGTAATACTGTAAAAACACTTGTAATTGTTCTTAAATGTATAAATATGCGGTTCTTTTTGCATTTACACAGCGGATATAACCAGCAGATGTCTTCAACACAATGCTTCACGTAACTAAACAGTGAATCTAGTTTGTGTAGTTTGTGTAATAAAAGAATAAAAAGCATTACATAGTCAATTTTACATCAGCGCTGGATACCTGAGGAAATTTTATATTATACATTTTATATTCTCCATGATGTGATCTCTTTTCAAATGTTTGCACCTGATGGTCAAATAGATTTGATTGGCTGTCAATGGTTTATCGCTCATTGGTTGGAAAAAAACGCTATGAAAGTGATCCCAACGATATGGTTTATTGTATCTTTATCGTTATAGTTTTGGTGTGAACTCCGCTTTTTTCTTTGATATAAAACTATATTTTTTATAGTTAAAGTTATCGTTATAATGTGAACGGCATTTACTATTTATGTAGTGTCCTAAAAAAGAGATTTTTGCGTGTTTATGTGTTCTTGGTTAAAGTTTGAATGCTTATAGATTTGTTTATGGGATGTTTTGTGCCATGATTATCTATGTAAATGAATACACTGACAATAAGTAAATTGCTAAAAATTTAAACTTGAGATTTACTACGGGGCACGTGCCCCAGTTAAAGGGGTTTAGCGACGCCCCTAGATGTGTCATTAGCCCTGACTGAGGATCTGAGAACAGAGTGTTTTACTTGCCTTAATACGACCAATTCAGTTCAGCTTCTAAATACACCCTCAGTAAAATGTACGAGGCATGATAAAGAAATGTCAAAGTCAATCTTCATGCCGGATTATCCTAAATCGAGATATATTGCTTTGGAGGTTCTTCACAGAGGAACGTGTCCAAAAAGGCGCCAGTGACTAATCGGGAGGCTGAGCTATGACGCTCAGATGTAGCCCTGGGCGGTTTGTGAGGGCTTCTGGTGATACACCCCCCGGTTAATACACATCTTTTCATCAAACACAGAAACGCCTCACTTTGATCAGAGGGCAAAGGTCAATCAGGGCAGCATCTTTAAAGACAAAATACTGGGCCGGGTGTTGTGAAGTCTCTTCAATCACTTAATACAATCAAAGGCCGAGTTAATGGTTGAAACCCATGCAAGTCGTTTCTTATCAATTACTTTCTATATTGGTGAATATATTTATCAGGTACTAAATAGGTTCAGTTTAATTTAGTACATAATTTTTTTATCGAATTAATTAAACTGAAAAGTAACTTGCGTTACTTTTTAAAAAAAGTAACTCAAATATTAATGTGTACAATTATAAAGTAATGCGTTACTTTACTTGTTACTTCAGAAAAGTAATATTATTAAGTAATGCATGTTACTTGTAATTAGGGGTGTAACGATTAACCATGCAAATGCGTGTTTTCTCAATGAATGGATTTGAATTAATTACGGTGAAATCCCGGCACATCCAAAAGCCAGGGGGCGCTCTTGGCAGAAACTCCCTTTGTGCCACAGAAGTAGTAGCATTGCAAACGCTATTGAGGAAATGTCTACAGGAATATTTATATCGCTGTTCTTCAGATTGTTTCAGGTATTTTCATGATAATAAAGAATACTTTGAATGATTATGTTTGACAAGTGTTGCTTTTTTAAATGCACGTTATAAACGACTCAGTGATTTTAGATTGATAAGGACTTTCTACTGACCAAATGCCGTAGTACATGCACAAGCTGTGCATGAAACACGGAATCGCAGCCTTGCGATTCAGAATCGAATTCCGATGGGCATGTTTAACGGGACACACGATTAATCGTAACATCCCTACTTGTAATGCGTTACCCCCAACACTGTTTATAACCGAGGTCAATTTTTAACTATACTGTCACATTAAAATGAAAAAAAATATGAGAATGTAAACTTCCCAGGGCTTTCGGGCCAGATCAGACCCACAGAGGAGCCTCAGGGCACAGTTATATACTCCACTACAAACCCACGTTTGCATATATTCCATATGAACCTTTTTCCCTTGAATCCTATTAGTGGCTGAACTTGGTTTAACTTGAAAAGACTCCAGACTTCACTCGATTATGTCTAATAGGATTACAGGGCTGGTATGGGCCGGGCGTTTTAAATAAGACAGGAATTTTGGCAGACACCTGCTAAATGTACGGCTTTAATCTTGTTTGTAGCCAGATGTTCTGGTAAGACTCATTGGAGGTCTAACCAGGTTTTCCATTCGACTCGTGCCAAAGCAATTCTAGAAGGGAATGTAATTTCCATTCACCTTGATTGGATAATACAGTTAGTAATCAGTCATTATAGCTAAATCAGGATTCAGGATGTTTTATTATGGCCCAAACACAAATCAGCTAACATAACGATGAATGATATACTGTAAGCACTCACACCTTAGTTTAGGTAGAGGATGAAGTACAGCCACCCGGGGTGGATGTACATTATCCTGCTTATTACTCGGCTACTTGCCACAAAGTAAATTACTGGACACTAAATATTGATTTATTGTTATTGATTTAGGAATATATTGTATTAGCTCCACAAGGAATACATTTTTTCCAGTGGCTTTAAGCCAAGACGAGATGTTCAAACAAGACAAACATGCAATTTGGTTTAATAATTCACAAATATACAATTTTTATCTGGGAATAACATACATTGGAGTGTCAATCAGAATCAAGTATTCCAGAGTGCTTTTTAAATGGATTTTTTATTTCCTGGAAGGTCACTAAATGGAAGTTTTTGTTTCAATTTTTAGTTTAATACCTAAGGAGCACACATAAATGTATGTCTTTCTATTGTCTTTTAACTGGAAGAAACAATTAGGGTTCCCACGGGTCCTTGAAATTGTTGAAAGTTTGTGAATTTGGGGGGAACGATTCAAGGCCCTGGGAAGTTTTTGAAAATATACATACATATATACAGGTCATTAAAAGTGCTTAAATCTATTTTATGCAAGAAGTTTTCTAAAAAAGAAATCCATATTATTCCCTGTGTAGTGTAGGATAATATCATAAAAATTCTAGCCTTTTAAGCACACGTGCTAAACTGTTCGCTTTAAATGCTTATATCTTCTATATGCGAATGTTGATTCATACCAAAATGCTTTTTTGCACAGTTGTGTTTGACACATGAAAACGTCTCGGGTTACGTATGTAACTGTTGTTCCCTGAGAAGGGAACGAGACGCTGCATCTCCCTTTCCATACTTCCCGCATCCCTGTAATGCCGTCTTTGGCAATATTTCAGATAGCGATATACTTCCTGGCACCCGCGTCACCCTGTCTTTGTCATTAAGCCTCACCATTGGTTGAATTTAATATACACATTCAGACGCACTTACCCCTGGAGGCTTCCCAAAGTGTCACCGCAGTGACGCAGCGCGAGTTCCCTCAAAAGGGAACCGTAACAGTATATCTTAAAAGGTAACACAATGTAACATTGCTCTCACTTGAAATGTGTCCCCGCATTTAGTCCTTGAATTTGAGGGTATTGGACCTGGAAAGTCCTTGAAAGGTCCTTGAATTTGAAGATAACTAAAGTGTGGGAACCCTGAACAATGCATTTGGGCCATATTGGGCAATTGCACCGTGTCAATGTCTGGTTGGTTCACTTGTATCCTGTGAAAAAGCTTTAAAACTCTGCCAATTGAATGTATTCGTTTGACCTGTGAATCATTTGGGGACCTTTTCTTTTATACAAGAAACTTGGGAGGGCATGTCTGGATCATCTGGACAGGGAGGGTAATCCAGAGAGGTCAGACAGATAAACAGGTTTTCGAGCTTTCCATCGTGTTTTTACACACAGTATATGGAATTTAAAAGACGCTGGCTTAATCCTATTAGTACTAAACGACCCTCGTGGATCAAAGAGGGACTAACATAAGACACGGCCCGCAACAACAGGAACAGCCTTTTAGGATGTGATCAGTCCCTGTGGATCATCTCGGAAAGTTTAGCTTGATGGTTAATCAAGGCCTCTGATGATTGGATCAAAGTTGAGTGGTTATACAAAAACCTTGTTTGATGATAAGTTGGATATCTCTGCTATCCTGGAAAGGTTCTTCTCCATCATCTAGTAAACATGATCGGCCTTGGCTTTCTCCTAGGGGACTTAAAATTTTAACTATACTCTGGGGTTAAAACTTGCTGTCCCTTTAGACCTGCCCACCCTCCTGTCATTCTGAGTTTGAGTCTCAGGTCAGTCGGGGTGGGTGGTCTGCATGCAGTCTGGTTTAGCCTTATTAGTCAGTTGGGATCCAAACAGCACCCGCGCCCCTTTATTCACTCTTAGTCTTGTATAATCTCTCTGACCGTAAACCACTTTTCCAGTCTCAACTCAACTACCTGCCTCTGATACAAGGATGTTATGTTGTGTATGTGTGTTTAATGTATACTCAGAAGACAGCACGCTTCAATGAGATACTTTTCTCTTCCAAACACAGGCAGTGTGGGAGTTTTTGATAAACACAGATGTACTGTAACCCACATTTTACCACTTTAAAAGCGTTGTATTTTTAAAAATGTTCACGTACACACGACAATGCAATCAAAAAGAGCTGCGAAGACACCAAAAATCGCTGTATTATATGTGCCAGACCAGTAGGTGGCGAAATTACTTTTTAAAGCAACATTTACACGCCTGCGCACATACACATTCTTCTACAGATAGATAAATACTAACAAAAGCATTGATCTGTTTTGTTTACATGGGCAATGAGGTAGGATTATTATTACAAGTGATGTCGTGCTACAAGCATTGTTTATTACAGTCAAAATAAACTAGGGATGCACCGATAGGATTTTTTGGGCCGATACCGATACCGATTTAAACATACAACCTCTGGCCGATACCGATATTAAACACTTGTATACAATACTATACAGTTGGTCTATTTGCTAGTTTATTTCTGCACCAAATTATTTTTACTGAACATGGATTGGATCTAATTAACATTCAACTGACCAACAAAATAAGAGAGGCACAAATTAAGCTAAACAAATATAATAAGACAGCATGACAACCTTTAAAGGTGGTTTTTGCTATTCAGCATTTATTTTATTAAGAACATTAACAAATTTTTTTACATATAATGGATTTCATTATGCAGTTAATTAATAAACAATCGGTATCGGCCTTTCTGGTGCTATTGCCGATATGCCAATGGTTTCAAATTCATCAAATATCGGCGGCCGATAAATATCGGCGGCCGATACATCGGTCCATTACTAAAATAAATCCTTTTAAAATGTGGCTGGTATGGTTACTGTAACACAGTAGGGGAAAGCAGGGAGGAAAGTAGCATTTTTCAGAAAAACATCATTTAAAAAAATTATGTTATAGACAGAGATATATTTTGGCTGTGGTCAATAGCTTACAAGTGTAGTCTATCAATACCAGGTGGAATTTTGAAAAAAATTTCAACGACTTCAGTATAATTTCACTTTAAACATAAGTAGTGTATTGTTATTTCCGACCCCACCTGCAGGGACATAACACACAGGTGGGTCAAAAGTAACGCAAAAAACAAGATAGATTTTTGTGTTACACATGCTTTTATTAAATATACATGACTATGACTTTGTTAATATGTAACTGCAAACATATTTTGTCATTTATCTTTGTTAAAAATAATGAAATTACATTTTAAATTTCAGTTTTATCAAATGTTTCAAAAGCAACCAACAGTACAAACTTAAATGGTTGAGAATAAAAAAAAATGTCAACAGTTTGAAAACTATGAAAATAAAATCAAATTAGAATAATATCAATTCTGATATACAACAGTATTAGCAGTGGGACAAAAGTAACAAGTGTTACTTTCGTCCTGAAAGGATCTCCTCACATTTAAACACAATTTACTTTTTATTTTGAAAAACTCAGAGAGTTCAAACTTCAGGATAAGTTAGAGCACTAAATAACCTGTAGATTGATCATTACTTTTAACACACGAAACCAGAAACACAACGCGTTATAAGAAAAAAATTACCGATTGAGGAATTTACTTATCATGATTGAAAACACCTTTCTGGATCTACACGCGGAAAACAGTGAGTAAATAACGTGATATTTGTCACGTCTGTCAGGGGTTTGTGTGCTTAGAAGCTGTCATTGGATGCAAATGTTATCAGGGCTAGGAGAAAATCGCTTTGTTACTTTCGTCCAGCGTTACTTTCGCCCGGGTTCTCCCCTACTAATGTATTTGTCAGCAGATACACCCGGATACGGTTCATGAGCACCATTTACTTCCATAGTAGTATTTTTTCCTACTGTAGAAGTGAATGGGGCTCATGAATGGTTTTTTACAAACATTTCTCAAAATATCTTCCTTCATGTTCATCAGAACAAAGAAATGTATACAGGTTTGTAACAACATGAGAGAATGAGAATTATCATTTTTTTTATCCCTTTAATTTTTTTTGTTTAAGTTTAATCAACTCGGATTTACAAGTCAGTTCAACTAACTATTATTTATCTTCACAAGACATGAGTTGCTACAACTTATTTCAACTATATTGTATAAGTTATAACAATTAACATCTAATCAAGATAAATAATGGTAAGTTGAAATGACTTTTTTACAGTGTATGCTATTTAGGAATATTTTTAATGTTAGTGATTATTTTATTTCAAAGATTTGTCATTTGAATGTACTTAAAGGGCCACTCCACTTTTTTTTAAAAATATGCTCATTTTCCAGCTCCCCTAGAGTTAAACATTTGATTTTTACCGTTTTTGGATCCTTTCGGTGGATCTCCGGGTCTGGCGCTAGCACTTTTAGCATAGCTTAGCATAATCCATTGAATTTGATTAGACCATTAGTATCTCGCTAAAAAATAACCAGAGTTTTTATATTTTTCTTATTTAAAACTTGACTCTTCTGTAGTTACATCATGTACTGAGACTGACGGAAAATTAAAAGTTGTGATTTTCTAAGCAGCTATGGCTAGGAACTATACTCTCATTCTGGCGTAATAATCAAGGACTTTGCTGTTGTAACATGGTTGCAGCAGGCTTAATGATATTACGCAGCAGCCGAAAATAGTCCCCTGCTATCGAAAGTTACCAAGCTGACTATTTTCAGGCGCTGCGTGATATCATTGCGCCTGCTGCAGCCATTATAGTATAGTTCCTAGCCATATCTGCCTAGAAAATCGTCGGTCTTAGACCCGGAGATCGGCTGAATGGATTCCAAAACGGTAAAAAAATTAACTCTAGGGGAGCTGGAAAATGAGCATATTTTAAAAAAAAAAAGTGGAGTGTCCCTTTAAGCTGCAATTCACAACTTTTCTTGGTTAAAAATAAAAATCGGTTATTGAGCAATCACATAAATGATTGCAGTAACAGTGATTTTTTTTTAAAGATTGACCTTACCTTCAATTGAGTGCATGGCCAGGGCCATAGGGACGACTGATTGCTGTAGCCTGCATTTGGTTTGGTGTTGTAAGTGTAGTGGTACGAGGAGAACGAAGGTCCTGGGGTCCACTGATTCTGCTGGTTTGCCATGGGGGCTGAATCAACGCTGAATGGTAGAAACATTACTGCTTTCCTTATGCTGGACACTGAAAACACAACATAAACTGACATTGAACAAATGTGATGCATCAGTGTTTTAGCTCAGTGTTGTAGCATCACTCCAGATTTCCATACTTTCTGTGGCTTTCTTATTTTTATGGTTTGTCTTGCTTAGGAAAATACCTCTAATTTGCCATAGTGTGAGTGTTGTGTCATTAATTAAATTCATAAATAGATTGTGTTTATACCTAGCCCATATGTTTGGACCAATATTTATACCTTTGTGTTTATTTTGTGGTTTTATGTTGCAAATGATTCAGATATTGAAGATGTCTATGTATTTAAGAAGAAAAAGTAGTGTGGCATTTTAGACTTTAATTCTTTTGTGCCAGTGAGATTTTTGTCCTGTACCAAGTTGCAAACTGGCCTATTAATCTTCAGTGTTGATCTCACTCTGATTCTGTTGTAAATCACCACTGGTCCTGATGAGAGGACTTTGTTCCTGAGACTGCAGCATGACTGTTGCCGATGGCGACAGATGCCACTCAGCTCTCTAAGACCCCTAACATAATGGGCTCATAATAAAATGACAGGAAGTGTGTGATTTGGGCCATTTTTCCTAAATGATGAAGGGCAAATGAACCTGACAGACAAAATGACGGTTCAGGGCTCGCTGGAGGAAGAATCAGAGAGATTAGGCCAGATGCCAGAGCTGCGAAAGTACAGAGGAGCAAAACTAGACACTAAAACATCAGATCCAAAAAGAAAGAGCCTCTTTATTTATTTATTTATGAGGACAATAAAGTTTGCACTAATACTATATCTTCTATTGAATAATTGTACTGTTCCTTTCAAGGAAATTTGTGGTGCGTCGCTGAAGCTACACTATGGGAATGCCTTGGGGGCGATTCACATTTCGTGTCTTTTGCGCTCTCAAGTTCGTTGTTTCAAATGTAGGCGCGCGGTATGCACGCTCATAATGGACGCGGTTGAGCTAGTTTTTTCCAGGCGCGTCCGCAATGCATCGAGTAAAAACATTCCAACTTTTCAAAATGCCGCAAGAGCACCACAGGTCATGTGACAAGAACCAACCGACGGTCGCATTTTTCGTGTGGTTTTAAACACGTTATGACGTTTAAAATGCGTTAGGGGCGATTCACAAATGTAGGCGCGCGGTATGCACGCTCATAATGGAAGCGACACGATTGCGACACTCTCGTTTTTTCCAGCCGTGTCCGCACCACATCGATTTTAAAACATTTCAACTTTCTAGAATGACGCAAGCGCACCGCAGGTCATGTGACAAGACCCGACAGTTGTGTTTTCCGCGCGGTTTTAGACACGAAATGTGAACCGGCACTTATGCGTTAGGGGCGATTCACAAATGTAGGCGCGCGGTATGCACGCTCATAATGGAAGCGACGAAATTGCGACGCGCTCGTTTTCAGACATGTCCTCGTGTGGGATGATGAGAATGACACGATATGGGCGGCGCTTTTGCTGCAAAAACACGCGCTATTCGCCTCAAACGCGTCTTCGCCCAAGTTGAAAATATTCGCATGACACAAAATTAAATCCTGCGAGTAATCTAGAGTGAATAACGCGATGCTCCGCATTTGGTTTGTACGTACCGTAACTCGCTCTAGATTACTCGCAGGAATGAAGTTCGTGTCATGCTAATTTTTCGCTTGAGTTTGGGCGAAGACGCGTTTGAAAGGAATAGCGTGAGTTTTCGCAGAAACGCGCAACCCATATGGCGTCATTCGCATCGCCCCACACAAGGACACTTCTGATCGTGTCTTTGCATTGACTTTGTATGTAATCTACCCACAGTTAGAGTCTGGAGCACTTCAGTCCAATTCAGTCCAAGGGTCTCTCTCTCTCTCTCTCTCTCTCTCTCTCTCTCTTTCTCTCTCTCTCTCTCGTCAGCATTGCAGAACTGTGCTGCTGTTGAATCTCCTAGACACCAGTCAGATTTGGAGACAGTCCACAATGCTGCTAAAAATGTCTTTGCCCATCAGTCAGCATTCCGAGAACGGAGCTGCATTTAGCTTCCTTTATTCGAGACAATTATCCCTGCTCTCGGGTCTGCGTCCACACTGGGCCACTATATGTTGTCATTATGAGGCGAGTAAGTATTTCTCCCAAACAACAGGGGCATTTTATAGAGTTAATACCATAACAAGGCCTCCTCCTGCAAAGTAATGTCACTAAGGGCTTTTGTCAGTGCCTTTACCAATGGCACTGTTTGGCACATTCAGGGGTCAAAAATCCCAAGCCATTTTCCATTTACTTCAATTTACTGAACAGTAAAAGCCCACACTTGGAATTTTTTCGGGATGTAAGGGGAATGCTGGTAAACGGGTGCGTGTTATGTTGCAACCTACTGCATTTGAAATTCTTGTCATATTAATATCTTTTTACAATTTTTGCATAATAGGTGGCACTATAATTATTTAGCTTGTGCTATATTGGTCATTTTTGCTAATGCTACCCAAAATCATGCAGCTTTTTCAGAGATGTGCTATTGTAATCAGTTTTTGCCTGTTAAATAGTCAAAAAATGGTCAAAACATGCATTGGTAAGCAACCACATAACAACGACATCCTGAAAAGCAGGTTTCGCTTGGACCCGCACCACTCGTATATCTTTCAGAAATTTGCAAAGGGATCCTTTTTAGTATTATTTTCAGATGACATCAGGATTTCGATAGGTTCAGCTTTAACTAGTGATGTACAGTGTAAAGTAAAAGCCTGCAGGCTTATAGGTCTTGCAGGAAGGGGTAGCTGCGTGTGTAGTGTAGATACAAAGGAAATACAGAATATGCTTCAAAATCGTAGCCTCAGGTAAAATGGACCCCAGTGCGAAGAGACCTCACACGAGTATAAATCCAGAGCCGTTCTTGTTAAAAGTGTTTAAGTCTGAAGGAAGATTTTCGGTGTGTATGTGTTTGTGATCTATGTGATATGAACGGTGCGTGTCTGTGGGAGATCTCAGAGGATGGGTTTCAGTCTGATGAGTTCGCCTTTCCTCCCTCGGGCCTCATTAAATTCTCTCCCATCAGAAACGACCCTGTGTGGTGTTTTGCTCCTCCATCTGCACCTTTTTAGCTCTGGGCCGAGAGACGAAACGCTTGTTTCCTCTCTCTCTCCGGTCCTCAGACGCCTTTGTTGCGAGTCTTTCAAGTAGAAGCACCTATTTATTTGCTCTTTTCACAGCTAATTCTTGGCTTTCTGCACTCGCTGGCCCTCATCTGGTGCTAAGCAGAGTTATGCCGGCTCAGCCTGTGCTCAGGCCCCGAGTCAATGAGCCCAGATAATGGATAAAGTGAGAGATGAAGCAATGCGTCTCAAATCTGAAAACACTCCACTGAAAGCCATTACAGCTGGGACATTACTGATAAACAGTACAGTACATGTTTCCAATAAATTAAATATTAAACTTGTATTATTAAGTACTATTTTTACAGACCTGTGTCATACTGTATCAGATGTACATTTTGAGAAATACCTGCTTTGGTTATTGCACTACCAAGTTATTCCATGTGTTTTTTTTTTAACTTTCTCTACATGAATGTTTCAAACTGATAACCTTTTTTTAAGTTTCACTTCTCAACCGTTTAACTTTTGTGAAATCCATTAGGGAACTTGCCTTAACAGTTAATGACATCATTACTTCAGTAAGTGTACATTGTCAAGTCGGGCGTGGGAAGTAGGAGGGCAAGGGGTGCTGCAGCGCCCCCTAATTCCACAAGATTGCAATTTTGGTTCACTCTTGTGGTCCCAAAGAGTTTATTAAGATAAATAATTGAAGAATGAATAAATAAAAAATGGATGAATGAAGATATCCTGCCAATGTACAAAAATACTATGGTGCAAAATATTTATATAAAGTTAAGATAGTTGCAGAGGCTGCACCCATGCCCTCATCACAACTACAGTATCTATCAAACCCTGCAGCGATCTGAAAGTAAGAGTTAATTATTACAAAATTGATATTAATTTGGAGAGGATATTAAAGATTCAAAGCATCTGGATGTCATAGACGGTTACATCTTGAGGGTTAATGCCATACACACAGCACCACCAACCTAAAACATCTTCCTGCGCCCTAACTGGTTAAAATGGTTCAGTAAGCCCCTGCTGGTAGATGCCATAAGTAGCAACATGTTTCTCATTGATGGTCATTCAAGTGTATGCCAACAAAACAAAAACCGCCAAATTTATTTGTATAGCGCTTTTTTAGCAATGTTTCATTGCTTCAAACAGCTTTACAAGAATGACAAAGAAAAAAACACAGAAAAACTGGAAAATTAAAAAATGTACATTTTATTTGCCTTATAGATTATAATCTAATTAAATGGTAAATATGAAACGTAGTATAATGTTAAACTAGACATGCCTTTCCTTCTTACAATGAAATGGCCCTTAAAATAAGAAAAACATTATATATAAGGGCAAGAGTTTGACATTACATAAGGAATTTTCCATAATATTATCAACAGAAGTGTAAAATGCATAGAGAAATTATAGCACCCAGAACCACACACCTACGAAATTGAAACCATGACAAAAAAATTAATAAATTGCAAAAAATAGGAATGTTTAAAGTGCAGGTTTCCAGACTTAAGTGCATGTTTGAGCTGTCTTAAAGGTGCTCTAAGCGAATTTACGCGTTTTAGACCATAAAACATTTTTTGTTAAATACAGCAAACATCTCCTCACTATCTGCTTGCTGCCTGTACGCTGATCAAACTGTAAAAAAACGTGATCGGCTCTACAAACTGCAATAAAAACACAGAGGCCAAACCTAGCACCACGAAACAAAACAAAGTGTTGCAGCCAATAAACGACAAGAAGGATTTGGGGGTTGGGTGCGTTCATAAAAGCACGGAAGGGAGGGGGAGGAGTTTGCTACGCTCCGTTTTTTTGAAAACAGTTCAAACATCAACAAAAAGTGACGTCTCACAGATTCACTTAGAACGCCTTTAACTGAAAACAGCTTCCACTGACATATTTTTTGTCTCAATATGCACATCAGTAATGTTTTTTGTAGGTATGCTTGTTAAAACTTAAATGTCCTAATATAACTAAGGCCTAGTCCAGTACTTATTGAAACCCTATCCAGGAAACTGACCCTTTTACCAATTTATTCTTTTACAGACTTCTCTATTTGCTGGGTATATTGGGTATAAAAAGTAGTGTCCATCAGCAAAGATGCATAGTTTTAAAAAAGAAAGTACATCTCCGAATGCATTAAAGGGACATTCCACTTTTTAAAAAATAGGCCCATTTTCCAGCTCCCCTAGAGTTAAAATGTGAGTTTTACCGTTTTGGAATCCATTCAGCTGATCTCTGGGTCTGGCGGTACCACTTTTAGCATAGCTTACTGTAGCTCAATCCATTGATTCTGATTAGACCATTAGCATCGTGCTAAAAAATAACCAAAGAGTTTCGATTTTTTTCTATTTAAGACTTGACTCTTCTGTAGTTACTATCGTGTGCTAAGACTGACTGAAAATTAAAAGTTGTGATTTTCTAGGCAGGTATGATATGAACTATACTCTCATTTTGGCGTAATAATCAAGGACTTTGCTGGCCTAACATGACTGCAGGAGGCGCAATGATATACGCAGCGCCCAAAAATAGTCCCCTTGGTAATTTTTAATAGCAGGGGACTATTTTCAGGCACTGCGTAATATCATTGAAATCATTTGTGTTAAAAATATATATATATCGAAACACTTTGGTTATTTTTGAGCGTGATGCTAATGGTCTAATCAGATTCAATGCATTATGCTAAGCTATGCTACTGCCAAACCAGGAGATCGGCTGAATGCCCACCACCCGCCGTGAGTTGCGCACTTACCTGTTACAATTTTCAAGGACCATAATCCCCTGGTTTTTTTATCACGCATGTACAACCACAATCAACGTTTAATGCGTTGGTCCTTGTATTTACAAAATTTTAATTTGGAGATTGTGCACAAAAAAGGTAAAGACAATGTTCTAGCTGATGCCCTTTCCGGAATATTACCCTTTAATTTTGTGTTGTGTCTTAAGGGAGGCTGTGTTACGTCCATGTAGTTGCGTTTTTGTTGTTGTGTCTCTCCCTCTCTCTCTCCCCGCTGTCTCTCTCCAGATCCACCCAGTTTCCCAGTTGGCCTATCAACATGTCAATCATTCCAGTATATAAATGACGTCACATCACGTTCCACCAATCTCCATTCTTCCACAGTTTTAAAAAGGACACCAGTTCAAACGGGCATCAGTCATTGCGGCTCACTGTTACTGTATTCATACTGTACAATATTACCATACCCCTTTGTTATTGTGTACTGTCTGTTCGCTTGTTACCCGTTGTTTTGTCCTGAATGTACTGGCGTTTCGTTTCCCCATGCCGGGGAAAGGCAGACAGGTAAGGTTGTCGCGCGACATACATTGTACACGTAGGGAATTATTAGTTTAGGAGTGAGTGCCACCTTTGTATGTTTTTCCCGACTTTTGAGCTAGCTAGTGTAGTTTAGTCAGGGTGTGTATACACTGAAGACCTTTTTGTTTATTTTTCTTTTCTTTAGTTAGTTTAGAGGTCTTAAAAAAAGTTAGCTTTGTTTTGTTTTGTTTCTTTCGTTGTCTTTCCTTTGGTACTGTGTTTTGTGTTCAACCCCTGTAAATATTAATAATAACCTTTATATTATTTTGCTATTCTCATTGTTTTCTTATTATTATTATTATTATTATTATCATTCCTATTACTATTTACACCTTCTGTCACTTTCGTTCACTTACTCAATCTTAATAAATAACCCTGCCGACTACGTCATATTCCCGTGTCTGTCTCCTGCCATCCAACCGCACACACCCAAAAGGAAAAGTTTTCCATTAAATGTTACATCCCTCATCCCTAGACAACCTTGGGTCGTAACAGATTCCAAAACGGTAAAAGTCACGTTTAACTCTAGGGGAGCTAGAAAATGAGCATATTTTCAAAAAAAGTGGAGTGTCCCTTTAAATTCATTGCATTAGATAAAGCCCATATTTTTATATCATTCCCAGACAAATGATGGTAGACCTTTTCTCAAAACTAACGTTAAAGTATTTCTAACCAGCTTTCCATTGTCATTTTTAGTGGATGAATGAAGTCACTTAACTTAAAGTTTACACAGGATGGCATGAGTAAGTGTGGTTATTCAGTACTATAGACATACAACTACACAACTATACACGTTTTACTACATTTACAACTGGACAATCTCTAAAAAGTATCTATTAAATAAATGCCACTTGGCTTAAAAATCTATCTAATGTGATATATTCTGGTCTAAGTGTTATACTTTACATTAGACGCTTTTCCTAGATGAAGTAAACAATTAGACAAAGATAGCGAGTGAATTTTGTTTTGTGTCCGTCTGGTCCATGCTCCTCTTGAGACAATTGAATTTTTTTAAACGCCACAAACGAAGCCACAGTCAAACCCGAGGCCGGAGCAGGAATTTAATGTCATCTCTGATTGGGCAATGCCTCACCTTGCCATGAACCTCTCCGCTGTCACTGATTGGATGAGGTGAGCTAAGCCTCACTTGTGTCTCGGGTGAGATGTTGGTTCGGTGATGTGAGGGTAAGAAGGTCTCGGGGAAGTTGAGCTCAGTTTTAAGAGCTCTTGGCGTCAGAGAGTTTGGAGAGCTCCTTAATCACTCGGCTGGCACGAGAGCACTGCACACTGGAGAGGTCTGACAGCCGCCTCATTTCAACAAGACATTTCATTCACTGTCATTAAATAATATGAAGTCCAGAATGTAAATAACTGCTACCCTTTAGGAATTTATCTGGACTCAGTGAATTTATTACACTTGAGGAAACTGATTTAAAGTGCAGTTTATCGGATGTCCACAAGAGGGCACTGTTTAGACTGCACAAAATGTGTCCGCAACTAATATGAAACTTTTACACTTTGTCCTCAAGTTTGTTAGCTAAACATCTTTTAAAGATTTAAGTTAACATTTGTAATTATAGTAATTTATCACCACTTCATAATCTTTGTTAATACCAGTGCAATTGTTTGTTATCTCATTGTGCATTAACTAATGTAAACATTTTAAAAATGTTTTAGTAAATGCTGAAATTATAAACTAAGATTAATAAATGCTGTTGAAGTATTGTTAGCTAATGCATTAACTCATGTTAACAAATACACTGATTTAATGGTTATTGTTTTGGTAGTTGGTCACATGTTCAGCCAGCCTTTTAAAAAAACATGATTTAGCTACACTTAAAATGGATAGTCAACAAAACAAAATCTATGTATAAAAATATATATTGTGAATTATAGTGAGATGTAATTGGTCATTTAAAGTTATACTCAGTTAAGCCACATTATAACCAAAAGCTCAGATTTCTTTTGAAGCGCACAAGATGCTTAATTTGTTTAACAACAGCACAACATCCTTCATCTTTTCACATCTCTTTTGTCATCACTCAGACTGGACCGTGTCCACATTTGTGATCTTGTGACTGACCTTTAAGATGGGTGGGCGATTGTCAGATATTGAGCAACCGCAGTCTTATGAATCACGTCTGAATCAGAGATGAGGACGACACAGTGCACTAGTTCCTCTGAAAACAAAACAAACACGGCTCTTTAACTCTCTATCTTTCCCGGGCACACGGCCCTTATCAGTTCACTGCCATTCACAGTTGTTTTTAAAGTAGTCATATTATACATTTTTGGGGGGAACTCATAGGGCCCTGTTTTAACGATCTGTCTAAATGGGCGTGTCTGATTCCACTTTTGCTAATTTAACGACAGGAAAAATGGTTTGTGCGCCAAGTGCATGGCCTAATAGGGTTGCTGTAAATGTATTGATATCCTACATAATCAATGTAATCTCATAAAATAATTTGCAAATATGCAAAAAAAATACATTTAAATACTTTAAAAATACAAACAAGAGATAAAGAATTTACAAACGGTCGGAGAGTGTTTCCCCACTTAGCGCCGTGAGTTTTTTAAAAAGCATTTACTTTAAAATGTTTCTTATCTCACCATATCCAAAAAACATTTTAAAAATAGATGCATTTGTTCAAAGCAAAGCATTTATTTACTTACCAGGCTACAGGTGAAGCAGCTCTTTATGCCTTCTAATGTCTCATAATCTGTCCTCATTTATGTCCAAGAGACTCAATAATAATCTTTTACATTTTAATCCTTTAATTTTTCATATTTAAAAGCATTTTTGTGCTGCTGCACATCCATGTATGTGATAAGCAAACCCGCGTTGTCGTCCCGTTTATAGGCGCATATTACTATAACTCACTATACTATACTATACTATTACTATAGCTCATTAAATAACAAAAAATTTGATATTTGATATTTTAGTTGCCTCAAAATAGCAACGCGCCAACAATATACCTGAACACATCTCGTTTTCAGACCAGAACACCCATCAGGCGCGGAGCTATGGGCGGGCCTGATTGACAGCTGGCCCGCCCAATCAGAAATGTAAAAAATACTACTCTGTATAGTTAGACATGTATACTACTTTATGTGGTGTAATTTATCTATTGCATGTTATGTTAAAAACAGTAAAATTATAAGTAAGCCTGATAACTATTTAAAAACTATTAAAGCAGTTGAATGTTGCGTTATAATGAAATATTCCAAAGCAGCTTTCAGCCATGATCACTTTGAGAACTTTTTTTGCAAGCAAGTAGAAAACGTATTTTGAATAACAACACGTTATAAATATGTGCTGCGCGCTTTCCTCTCAATAACATAAACACACAACAAATATGACAGCGGGGTAAAAAATAGAAAGAAAACATCTGATCACAGTGATGTTGTTTGATATAGCGATATAGCAGCACTATAAGTCACGCCACGTTTATTGCTACACTTTATACAATATAGCCTATTGCTTTTAAGCAACAAATAGCCTATCATAACAACCTATAAGCCTACTGTGTAATTGAGACATTAATTTAAGAAATGCATTAAAGCAGAAAGACGTAGGCTGCGGAAATATAGTGGGTTCACTTCAATCCACACCACAGACGTTCTTGGTTTGCTTCTTATTTATTAAATCGAGGCAATTGTTTGATCAAACATTGATTAATATTAAGATACAATTTATACAAAACGAAATTCACGTTAAAGAAAGTCTTTCTACAAAACAAACCTCGCAAAATCGCTTGCCCGACGTCCATTACGGGCTATGGCGAATTCCTGTCGGGCTAAAAAAAAATGATGCGCCTTGGCCGTCGGGCGGAGGAAAAAATATTGTAATGTGTTTGCATTCTCTCAGATTTAGTTAGGTAATTATGTTGTATGTAATTCGGCGTCATCTTGTTAGCCATTACTATCAAGTGAAACTGTCAGGAAATGAAGTGAAAGCATTAAATCCATTATTCCTTTCGTTCACGTCTGATATGCGCGCTCCTCGGCTCCGCTCTCTTGTGCTCATCAAAAAGTATATTAAATGTTTATTTATTTGTCATTTCGTTTAACCCCAGAGTCTAACATTATTCTAGCAATTCCCTTTTTCTTTCTTTATTTAGTAAGTTAACTTAAATATGTGAGAACGAAAATATATTTTTAGTGATTTGCATGAAGAGAATATGATGTTAGAAGCTTCATTTTAAGCATTTAGTAGCCGTATTTATTTAAACACTTTAATAGGTTATTTAAAAAAGTATAAGGTTTTTTGGGTTCATTTATATTTCCTGTCACTGTGTGCAGGTTCTTTTTTGTAGGCTATGAGAGCCCAATATTTTTTTTACCAAAAAGGCTTAATAAATGTCACGTTGCATTACAATTTAAAGTATCAATAATGTCAAAAATGTGACGTGCAGTTCGGGTGTGTGTGTATGCTGTTTAAATTAGTGTTCTGAAGTTTTGACGAATTTTATAGACTTGTTATAGTTTCTTATTCAAAAGTGACACCCATAGATTCAGGCCCACCCGGACTTAATCCATGCCCACCCATATGTCACGTTCTGCATCCGCCACTGACACCCATATGCGCAAAATTAAACGCTCGCTCGACCAATTCAACCACGCCAATCATAACGACACGCCCCGTTTTTATAGCATCAAATTACTAGCTAAAATGAAACTTACCACAATAATGAACACTTGAACATATATCAGCGTGAAAACAACTACCTGAAAGTACCAAAAACACCTTTTGGAAACTTTTATTGGAAGTGTAAATAATTTTTTTATTTAGAGCAGAGTCCCATTAGTTTGAATGGAGAGGGCGGGGTTATGACTTGTACTGCAGCCAGCCACCAGGGGGCGATCAAAGAGCCAGAGGCTTCACTTTTCAAGGCGTATGAGGCACACCCGGTTGAAACTAGCAAAAGACACTTGCGTCGCGCATTGCGCTGCATTGCGCCGGGTGTATGATAGAGCCCTTAATGTCTGACAAAATCTCTTGTTTTTATTCTGCATCAATTTACTAATAAGTTTTTAAAATCAAAAGTTGTAACATTTGTTAATGCAGTGATGAACTAACATTAAAAACTGTATCATTAACTAACATTAACAAAAATGTATTAACTATATTGCTTATTGTAAGTTCATGATAACCAAGTACCCTCTCAGGAATAATTGGTATCTCAAATGTACAAATTTGTATCCCAGTGAAAACATTTGTACCTTTATTTCTTGGCATGTGCAATCGTAAAGTGTTACTTCATGTAATTAAGAAAATTACAACTAAGTATCACAGGACACCATAATTTCTCAAATAGAAAGCTTAAAAACACTGTAAAATAGAGAAATTGGACACTTCTGTATTTTATGAATAAGCCAGATCAAGAGCTGTGATCATATTAGCAGGTGAAGACTTGCATTATGGGTAATGTCCTGTCCTCATTGGGTTCTACCAACTTTTTGCCCATTTCCAAATCTCTTTTGTCTCTATATCTCTTCTCAAACACATTTCCATTATCTCATTGTCATTCAGATGTCATATATCTTCCCTCTCTATTTTCACCTGGCCTCTTCTCTCCATATCACGGCACAAATGACTTTCACACCCCTGACACTGATCAACACCTGTGGATCTCTCTTATTTTCTCACTCATTCTCTTTCTCTTCACAAATGACATTATTCTTGAGCTGGACTCCATGTGCTCATTTCGATCGCTGATATTTCCTCACACGTTCAGTCTTTTCTCACTATTTGGTCTCTTGAGAGATTTACATGAGGGACTGTTTGAAGTGTTCAGCATTAATGCACATCAAGTGCCCGTCCCTCCTGATTTATGTTTTAACAGTTATTGAATGTAAACCAATGTTGCTTTTTTGCACAGTCATACCACGTGTTGTTATTGTGACTCATGTGCCCGATTGAAATGTATTCTTTAAAGTAAGTGCAAAACCACAAAGAGATGGGTGCAAAAATCCCATGATTAATGTCGTTTCCTGAATGTATCAAACAAGCATAATGTAATCCAATCCAGAAAGAGGAAGTTTGTTTGTTGTTGAACGTGATGACGACTGTTGCTTCTTCTTTTTCTGTTTGCGGAGTAATTTTGTTATTTTCTGTAAACAGATTTTATTGAAAATTGATTTCTAATGGGCAGTTATATCAAATGTACCAGATAGATAAAAACATGCATAAATAAATGTTTGTAGTGATTCTTTTGTACCCCATCATTGTAAAATGGATTATACAAGGAAGATTTGCTCATATTTAATAACATTAATATGAGCTTTAAAGTGCCTGACTAATGCATAAAAGTATGAAAGATTTATAAGGTATTAATAAATGGGTCAAACAGGTTGGGTTAAATTAACTTAGAAAATGTTTATATTTGACCCAACAATGACTTCAAACATAGGTTCACCCCTTTTTGACCCATCGCTGGGTTGAAAATAACCCAAAGTGAAAAATCAATTATTTACAACAGTGATTCTCAAACTGGGGGCCGCAAGATTGTGCCAGGGGGGCCCCCGTTTTATGACATTTTATGAAATACATTAATTTATCATGAATTATTTGTAATTAAACCTAAAAAATAAGGCTACTAACCAAAAGCACTACTTTGTATAATTTAATACACTGTAAAAAGTAATACCTAGATCTAACAAGCAGCAGTCTTCTGAACAAACTACAAAACTCAAAAGAAGAAACAGAAACTCTTCCAAATATCAAATATAAATGAACATTAAAAACTAACAAGTCTTTCTTTTTAGTAAAAAACACATAAAATAGAGTTTAAATTCAAATTATACTCTCTCAATGCAGTCCCGTGCAAAGCATACTGGGAACTATGCCTGTTAGTTATGTTTAATAATAAAATCACGTGGTTTCAACTCAAAATTATTAAGTTAATTTCCTTCTTACAAATTTAAGTGGATTATACTTGATAAAATGAAGTTGAATTTACTCAATGATGTGTTCATTTAGAATTACTCAAATTATTCAAATTATTACGTTATTTTAAATTATATTTTCATTAAAAAAATTAAAATAAAAAAATTGTAACACAGTTTACTCATTTTATTTAGTTAAATCTACTAAGGCAGAAACACTTTTTACAGTGTACGTTTTTAATTGAAATTTTAAGTTTTAGAACTGTTTTTATGTCATAAATTTTCTTTAGGGTGGGGGGGTGTGAAGGAATCAACCGTACACAAGGGGGGCCGCATGCTGAAAAAGTTTTAGAACCACTGATTTAAGTATGATATTTTGTCTATGCCTGTCCTATTACATTTAAATGCCTGTAAACCTCAGACCTTTGCATCATAAGAAGCAAAACAAATATTTGTATGTATCTATGTTTTGTATTTTTCAATCTGTATTTAAGTTTTACTTTTGATTTGCCTTTTCATCTAAAATCAGTTATATTTCCTGCTCGTTTTAGAAATTTCCCAGTAGGCCTGATTCCAATTTTATCTGTGATAGGAAATAAATGTCGTGTTTCAATACAAAGTGACACCAGAGCTTAATATAGGGGCACGGTTTCGATTAATCCAGGACTAGGCTTTAGTTATATAAGGACATTTAAGTAGTTTTTATAAACATACCTTA